>NC_092107.1:9831922-9834422 GCF_045679555.1 Salvelinus alpinus
GTTAGAAATGTTGGAGCATCTTTTCACTGTGTAGATGCATCTCAAATGGAAGATGCTGGAATGATGTTGTCCTGTGGGATTGTCAGAGGATGTCCAACACAGACTAGTAGATAGAGGTCAGAAAAAACAATCGTATTATAAATCTAACCTTGTAAGAATATGCACTAGATTTTTAAGTTTAGAGATATTTATGGCCTGTTTAATTCTGCAAAATAATTTAATTAAAATCCCACCGCTGCCACCATTTGTCACCTGTTGCGATTCTTAGACAAAAAGAATCGCCTAGGCTGTAGGCTACACAATTTGTGTCTTTTTTTTTTTTTTTTCAGATAACATTTGTTATTTTCCTGACAGTTTTTGTTGAAAATCAGTCCTGGGAATTCAAATGGATGTTAAATAAAATGTGATTCATGGGAATCGGTTATTATGAACGATTGACGGAGCACAATGTGTTCAATGCAGCGCAGAGCGAGATGTGCCACATTGTGCAGGAGACTGAGAGTGGATTTGAAGGTTCTTTTTCAGTAAACATTTAAAAGAAGTGGAGAAGCGAACAAAAGCGTTAAGAAGGAGCTGTTTTGTTGCCCCTTTTTTAACCTAAAGAGGCGGTCTGTCCGGCCACAGCCCTGGCTTCAAAGTATTATCCCACACATACAATTACCATTTCTATCAACTGGGGAGAAAGATTATGCTTTTTGGGTGTTCTTGTGCGTTTCTTCCAGTGGATTCACTTGGTGAATGTGACACGTTTTGTGTCTCCCACCCCCTATTGAATTTAAAAGTTCTCTATTCTCCGAGGGAGCCAAGGAGAGTCCTACACCGCAGGCCTGAATAGACACTAAATCTTTCAAGGTTAGGACTTAACCTTCTCCCTCTCTAATTCATCTTCAAACTTTAGTCTCCAACCAATCAATATCAGATGATTGGTAAACTATGTGCAGTGTCTGATAGGCAGGTACCGAGTGGCCCTCAATGGGATTGCAAATGCTTTGTGCGCTCTCCCAGTCGCTTTTGCTCTAAAGCACTGTCACAAAAAGTGAAATTACCATTCGCTTGGAATGATGCCATTCATCTTTGTCAGAGCAGGCCGAGGCCGGCACGCAGGGCCGACTCCCCTCAAATTAATTCCTTGTTTTGCATCAGCTGAATTTGCCCAAATCCAGGAGGATGGCTCTCTGGCTCGCACCTCGCCTGCCTGCTTTAATGTGCCAATTCCAGCTGATTTCACTGTGCAACCAGCAACCCTGCGCCTTTTTATTTACTGCCTAATTCACAAAGAAAAGGAAATAGATATGAAAATAAGTTGGAGAAAATAAGATAAATCTGGCAGTGGTAATTCCAGAGGCCTGTTGTAGACTCGGAGAGTGTGAGAGAGGGGTGTAATTCACGGGGCCCCCCGGCCCCTGGGAGCTACTGCTGTGTGCTAGCCCGATTGTCGATTTGTTATTTTATTTTACCGAAGCTGCGTGTGTAAAGGTAATGTCTTCCCAGGGGCCATGCAAAAGAGAAGGATGCTGTGAAAGAATAGCAGTCTGGGATTGAAGCATTGGTTTGCTGGCTCTCCACTAGGAAATGCACAATGTCAGAGCAGACTAAGTTTAGTGATGCAGGGAGAGAATTATCTCACCTAACAGGATAGAGGACACAGGAAAAGAAGAAGAGTAAGTATCTCTACGCTGTGCCCATCTTAGTGGGAGTGTTAAATTGCTAAAGTCCAATTAATGTTTGATTGTGGCAGACAACAGCAGTCCCTTCTTGTATTCTACCAAAGAAGACTAACGAAGAAACACTTGTACAGAAACACACAGAGTGAAACAGAACAGGATTTTTAAAGATTTGATTTTGAAGCAATGTGTGCCTTTTTCTCTGTTGTGAAAGAGGTGTTTGGTCTGAGACATTTCCACTAGGGGGCTGGGACTTGTTCTTTCTTTCTGTCCTCCTTCGCTTTGCTGCAATCCTCTTCTCCTCATCTCAGCTCGGTCCCACAGCCTGGCTGCCTGCTGTCTGTCCACTCCCACCCCAGCTACAAGGGTTCTAGTGGTCACATTCTTGTTGTTTTTCTAATGTTGTTCTCCAGATGATGTCCTGCTTCATGGTGCTGACTGCCCAGTGACAGCTCTGATGACTTTTAAAAGAGAGGTTTCTCTCTCTCTCTCTCTCTGGCTAAAACTGTCCCGGGGCTAATTTATGGTTGCGGTAACTATAAACTCAGATTTGTGATCCTCCATGTTTGTGTTTATATAACATGGGTATTATTTTTCTCGTCTTATCTGACGGCCGATGGACGACATGGCCATGACACGGGTTTATTTAGATGTTTTCTTTTTCCAGCACAAAGTATGATAGAGTGCAATTACAAGACATGCAGAGTGAACCCCCAGGTCAGAGTCTGCTTCCTGTCTGCCTCCCTTGTATGAGCATTCTCCCAACACTACTGTCCCAGGGTGCAATGCTTCTACACATGCACACAGATATTTGGTGCTTTTGTGGCTTTTTGTGG
>NC_092107.1:9836922-9906922 GCF_045679555.1 Salvelinus alpinus
AAGGAGAGCGTCTAACACATACAATTGAAGTGTGAAGTTTACATACACTTAGGTTGGAATCATTAAAACTCGTTTTTCAACCACTCCACAAATTTCCTGTTAACAAACTATAGTTTTGGCAAGTCGGTTAGGACATCTACTTTGTGCATGACACAAGTCATTTTTCCAACAATTGTTTACAGACAGATTATTTCACTTCTAATTCACTGTATCATAATTCCAGTGGGTCAGAAATGTACATACACTAAGTTGACTGTGCCTTTAAACAGCTTGGAAATTTCCAGAAAATGATGTCATGGCTTTAGAAGCTTCTGATAGGCTAATTTACATCATTTGAGTCAGTTGGAGGTGTACCTGTGGATGTATTTCAAGGCCTACCTTCAAACTCAGTTCCTCTTTGCTTGACATCATGGGAAAATCAAAAGAAATCTGCCAAGACCTCAGAAAAACTTTTGGAGACCTCCATAAGTCTGGTTCATCCTTGGGAGCAATTTCCAAACGCCTGAAGGTACCACGTTCATCTGTACAAACAATAGCCAGTATAAACACCATGGGACCACGCAGCTGTCATACCGCTCAGGAAGGAGACACGTTCTGTCTCCTAGAGATGAACGTACTTTGGTGTGAAAGTGCAAATCAATCCCAGAACAACAGCAAAGGACCTTGTGAAGATGCTGGAGGAAACAGGTGCAAAAATATCTATATCCACAGTAAAACGAGTCCTATATTGACATACCCTGAAAGGCCGCTCAGCAAGGAAGAAGCCAGTGCTCCAAAACCGCCATAAAAAAAGCCAGACTACAGTTTGAAACTGCACAAAGATCGTACTTTTTGGAGAAATGTCCTCTGGTCTGATGAAACAAAAAAAATCCAGAAAAGAGAGAAAAAAAGAAACCGCAACAATGATCAGGGGAGAGACAAATCTCCAGCCACGATCACCAGCCAGGAACCGTTCCGTATTTTATCTAACGGGTGGCATCCATAAGTCTAAATATTCCTGTTACATTGCACAACCTTCAATGTATGTCATAATTACGTAAAATTCTGGCAAATTAGGCAGCCAAAACTGTTGCATATACACTGACTCTGCGTGCAATGAACGCAAGAGAAGTGACACAATTTCACCTGGTTAATATTGCCTGCTAACCTGGATTTCTTTTAGCTAAATATGCAGGTTTAAAAATATATACTTCTGTGTATTGATTTTAAGAAAGGCATTGATGTTTATGGTTAGGTACACATTGGAGCAACGATATGCACCGCATCGATTATATGCAACGCAGGACACGCTAGATAAACTAGTAATATCATCAACCATGTGTAGTTAACTAGTGATTATGATTGATTGATTGATTGTTTTTTATAAGATAAGTTTAATGCTAGCTAGCAACTTACCTTGGCTTCTACTGCATTCGCGTAACAGGCAGGCTCCTCGTGGAGTGCAATGTCATCAGGTGGTTAGAGCGTTGGACTAGTTAACTGTAAGGTTGCAATATTGAATCGCCCGAGCTGACAAGGTAAAAATCTGTCGTTCTGCCCCTGAACGAGGCAGTTAACCCACCGTTCCTAGGCCATCATTGAAAATAAGAATGTGTTCTTAACTGACTTGCCTAGTTAAATAAAGATTAAATAAAGGTGTAAAAGAAAAAGCTGAAATAAATCCTTCTCTCTACTATTATTCTGACATTTCACATTCTTAAAATAAAGTGGTGATCCTAACTAACCTAAGACAGGGAATTAAATGTCAGGAATTGTGAAAACTTGAGTTTAAATGTATTTGGCTAAAGTGTATGTAAACTTCCGACTTCAACTGTACACACACGTGTGCTCATACACACACACACACACACACACACACACACACACACACACACACACACACACACACACACACACACACACACACACACACACACACACACACACACACACACACACACACACACACACACACACACACACACACACACACACACATAAGGAGAGGGGCCTCTTGCCCCGGCAACGCCTCTTATTAACAACTGCTTACTCTCAGACAGTACTGGCTGCAGTACACCGTGCATCCACAGAGATAGTAGGAGTGTTCACTGAACCACGACTAGATGGACCTATCCTGCATAGCAGAGACCACTGTGACACCACTCTACTCTAAGCTAACATGGTTACCTCAAGATCGCAACTGACTTCTAAAATAAGAGCGATCGGTGAGAGGGCAGAACAAAACGGACTGGAGAGGAGGAGGGGAGGGAAGAAGAGGGGTGGTGGAGAGTTTGGGCCCAGACTTTTGGAGAAAGAAAGCCATGAAAACAATTCATTTTACAAGAACCAAGGATCTCACTTCTTACATGGCCAGCTCTGCTCCCATAAAGCCTACAGACATCCATATTAAACGCTACTCCCGACGTGTTCCCCCTCCTCGTCCAGCTACAGGCTGGCTCTACCAACCCTCTGGAAGTGTTTGAAACGAAATGGCTTTTTCTGATTCAACCTCATTAACTAGTTATAATAAACAAAACAATGTGTTTTTAATGGATGGTGAGTAACTCCCCCTCCACCGTCCTCTACCTCCTCCGGCCCCCACACCCCCACACCCCCACACCAACCCAGAGCCACTGGTGAACGACACACACACATGGGCACACTCACATGGACCCACGCACACACACACATACACACACACACACATGGGGCGACTGGCCGGTGGGTTTCCCATGGCTGCAGCCTGCAGTGTCAGTATGATGGATGGGCAGGGGTGGCGGGGGCTGCCCTCTCCCCTCTCCTCTCCCCTCTCCTCCGGGACATCCCTGGGACTGACAGGCACATTGTGGCGCCTGTGCAGCGCTGCCCCGCCCGCTGGCACCGCGACAGAGACCCCAGAATACGCCCGCTTCGCCAGCTGCACACAGACTTAGAAATACTCATACTCTCTCACACACACTCACAAACGTATTCAGACACACACATAAAAAACCATGCAGTCTCCCACATTCAACCTCTGTTCGGCTCGCTTGAAACCACTCTGGACTCATGTAATATGGCACATACGTGTGATATACATTCTTATTCATACACACACTCACACATGCCCTCAGTCAAACCAAAGAAACGTTGTGGCACACACAAACACACACAGGCACACGGGCAGTAGTGGTGGTAGGCTTTTGCTCTGGCACTAGTCCTGGTATTTTGTGCTGGTGGCCTTGGTCATTTTTTTTAGTTGTTAGGTTGGTGTGCTGTTGCCGTGTTGAGCTAACCATTAGCAGAACCTTTCTCACGTTTGCTCTGATAGTCGAGTGTTGAGCAAGGAACATGGAAGTAGAGCAACGGGAGACTAGGGCTCCCAAATGGCACCCTATAACCTATAGAGTGCACTACTTTTGACCAGAGCCGAATGGGCACTGGTATAAAGTAGTGCACTATAAAGGAAATAGGGTGCCATTGCGGAGGAAAATGAGGTTAGCGTGCGGAGCAGTAGCCTGTACCTGAACCCCCTGCTGCCCCTCAGTGGGGGAGACATTAGCTTAGTGATGAATAAACACCACTGGGCCTCCGCTGCCCACAACAGACACTCTGAGTGCTCACCACACACACACACACACACACACACACACACACACACACACACACACACACACACACACACACACACACACACACACACACACACACACACACACACACACACACACACACACACACACACACACACACACACACACACAACCATAGACTAAGAACGCCTTCAAAATAAAACTCTCCCAGCCAGCGTAAAACAATCCAATAACCCAGCAAGCACTTATCAAAGTAAAACAATGCCCTAGCTCCTATCATGTAGTAAAACTGCTGTTTATGTTTCTAGTTTTCTTCTAACATCTAACAGTACTTTAAATGTGCCTTCTGGGTTGGTGTTCTCTCCTTTTCAATTTGAATTTGTTTTAAGGTTGTAGAGGTAGGTAGAATGTGTGTGGTCATGATGAAACTGCTGCTGAAGCACTTTCCTCCGAGCGATATGACACTGTTTAGGCTGAGCCCAGTGGTTCCCAGGAGCAGCAGTGTTTAGCACTGGGTCAAAGGTCATTTGAATAGAAAGAGAGGATACCAGAACAGCCAGACATATAGAGTGTGAGGGTGTGACCGACCGTGACCCCAACCACCCTGTACAACCTGTTAGTAAACAGGATGTCATTAACACTGGGAACACACACACACAATTACTTTGTGTGTGTGTGTGTGTGTGTGCGTGCGCGTGCGTGTGCGTGTGTGTGTGAGAGAGAGAGAGAATGAAAGGGTGAGGAAGAGAGGGCGAGATGGGGACAGAGAAAGCATTGCAGGGTGTCACACGCAGATCAGACGTGCCATGGACGAGGCAATCTGAATTGTAATTCACTATGGGTTTGAGAGAATAAAAAAGGATCTATAAACAGTCAAACTTGCTCGCACGACATTGGCACCCGCTCAAACGTGTGGCCTTACAGGTTAACGTCTTCACTTGTTGTCACGTACAACGCTCTTTACAATACAGTACGGTCTCTGAAGCCGGAGCCCTAAGTACACTGAGCTGTCAGCTCTTATTGTGGTGTCTGGGCCTTCCCCTAATTAGTGTCCTCTGTGCTTTGGGATCAGGAAGTGGTCCTTGCCTGGATTAATCTGTCAGTGTGGCCAGACCATCCTCGCCCCCCTCCTCCTTACCCCTCCTCTCCCCCCTCTTCTCCACCTCCGTGCCCCAGCGACTGTTTCCTTAGATAAACCCTGACAGAGTTCGAGCCCGGAGCCCACCGCCTACACCCGGCTCCGGGGCCACTCATTGGCTGGCTGGGGCCATCGCCACGGAGGATCGCCGCGGTGACAGGTGTTGATTGAGCATGAGAGGGAGGAAGTGGAAGAGAAGGCCACTTCCTGGCAGACTGTTTTATCAGCCAGGGAGCAGAGGTCGGAGGGGGGGTTGGGGTGGTGTGGGTCAGACAGTTATCACAAACCACTGGGTCTGTACAGTGAGGGGCGTGGGGTGTGTGGGTGGGGGGTTGCTAGAAGAGGCCTATGGCTGCTGACCCAGGGAACTGTCTCCTGCCTATAAACACTGAGTTGAGTTATAGACATGTTTGGTGACTATCAAGAGCAAAAAGTGATGTTTTTCCTCTTATTCTCTGCTGTTGCTGGTAGTTGAATGGGATATCAGAAGTGGTCCATGGACAACCTTCACACGTGTAGAGACGCTGAGTTCTTTGGACAGGCACAGATTACTGCACATTCACAGTTTGTTTTAGACTTTTTGTTCCTTAGCAATAAGTTAAGTCGGAGAGTTAAGCTTTGGAATGCTTTGGAAATTAGGTGTTAAAGGTGTTTAAAATCTGTTGGCTCATCACAGCAGTGAAAAGAAGTAAGGACTGAAAGGCTGCTGAGACAGGAAGAGAAGAGAAAGTGAGAGAAGGCGAAGGAGAGAGAGGAAGAATGATCAGTGGGGGACTAGCCCGCCACTCCACCTCCCTCACTCCCCTCCTCGCTCCCTCCACAAACCAGCGGGGTCCAATTCCTCCACTTGAGCGCTCAGGGCCGGCAGCGGGCTGATTAGACGTACACCCCCAGCCGCGCTGCGCCGGGACTCTGCAGCGGGACGACTTCAGAAGCACCGCCACTCCATGCTGGCCCAAATAAAACCTGACTGCTCGTAATGGACAGGTCCTAATCTCCCCTTGGTTATTTGAAGATTTCTCCAGCCCGCTGCTGGCCACGGCAGAAACAAATTCTCAGGCTTTGTTGATTAAACCGTCCGCACTCCACCGTCGCTTATCGTCCTGCGACGAGCTGCTCTTTTTAATTAGAAGTGAGACACCACAAGTGCGCAATTAACAGCTGGTAATTATCGAGCGCTTCAGAAGTGCAACACTCTGCCTTCATTTCAATTATATAATGGACAAGTGACTTTCTGATCTCCACATTAGTGAACCCTTGTAATATTTGTTTTGTGGCAGATTCGGAGGGTTAATGGCGGCCTGTGGTGGCCTTCCATCCGGTGATTAATGTGTACACAGAAAGAGGGATATTAAAACAGGAATAGTCTATCAGGAAATGCAAATCGCACCTTCATGTTAATGAGCAGGAGAGCGCGGGGCTGGGCCGGCCAGCCGTGGCGTTTCATGTGGGAAAAACAAGTGGCCACTCTGCCGCAAACTGATTAGTACATTTGAATTTGAAAGTTTAATTAAATGCTTCTAATACCGATCATTTTTGAGGCTGACACATTACATGAAACTGTTTGATACTTAATTTGGTTGGCATTTGATTGCAAGGCACGCATGGCTAAATTGGCTACGCAAGCGTGGAGGCAATGTGCTATCCCAAAGGAGGCAGAAGCCATGGACATCATTTAAAACCCTTAACTAATAAGTGATGAAAATGTATTTAATGACCATTGCACTCTTTGAGTGTTTAAAGTGGAACACTTGTTCAGTTTTAATTAGTATTGATTTCCATCTATGTACATGGCTGTTGTATTGTTGCTAGTTTAGAGTTTCAATTTTCCCCCACCACACATTCCATCAAAATGAAAAAAAATACAGACCTTGATTGATTTTGTGGCTTACTGAAAGCATGCAGGACGTTGCATTAGGGAGATTACTAATGAGTAAAAGCTGAAATTCACAGTCTTCATTGGCATGCTCTTCATCCTGAGTTGTTGGAAATGTTGGTGGAAATGTTCAAAATAAGTGCAATCTATGTTGTTGTGCTCATTAATTGCTGTGTTCCCCAGGTCAATACGGTACTTGTAATGTGATTTTGTATGAGCGTTGCATTATAATCAGTGTTTTTTTGGCCGATATCTCTCTTCAATTGAGATGTCCTTTTTGTCATGTAAAATGAACCAGCCTCTGCTGATATTGGGATCAAATGATCTCTCTACTTCATTGATACTGTATCTCAAGTTGTTAAATTACAAACATGTTGTATTAGTTCAATTTGAATAAATCAGGGTTCAGTATAAATTAAAAGATGAAATTCATGTTTATTCATTGTTTCTATTTTTCATACATAGTATTTTTTTCAAATATTTTATCCTTGAAGAACAGTGTAAGAGATGTAGCGGGAAATCCTTGTAAATAAATGCTACAAGGTTATCAATTTAATATTTTTCTCACCCTCTATTTGAAGCAACATATTTTTACACCGATTTTATTTCACCTTCCACCTTCAACAAAGCATTTTCAAATGAGCATCGTTTTGTTACTAGTTTAAAGGTCATTTTAGTGTATACCAATTGAATGGCAGTTGATTTGACACATGATCATGTAATATCCTCTTGAGAAATCTCTTCTAAACTTTTACATCATGGGAATTCAGCACAAAGTGTGTGACCAGAGCCAGTCATTAATAAAACCATTCAAATGTGGAAGCCAATAACCAGTACATAAATATTATGTGATGTCATTTTTGGTTTCTGTACGGGGAAACAGACAAAGAGGAGTTATATATGCAAATCCTCACCTTTACATATTCCGAATTTCTGCGGTTTACTTTTAAACCACATCACAGTGTTCTATAAATGACAAATTAAAAAAGCCTCAAATCAGTCAAGCACTTTTACATTGGAAGAATATTGGCAGTTTATTGTGAAATAAACACCAAGTATTTCAATTCAAACCAGTTCATTACGGAATGTCAGTCATTAAAGATGCCCATGTGGCTCTGCTTATAGTCCCTGTTTGCTTTAACTAGGCCCTAGAAACAAGGCTTTCTGGGAGCTCCATGCACACCGTCCACGTGAGACACTGAGCACAATAGAGGAGAGAATCGCGTTTCCCATCTTCCCCCATGTGTGAAACGGAGCCCTGTGATGGGTCGGGACATGGGTGTGTGTGTGTGTGTGTGTGTGTGTGTGTGTGTGTGTGTGTGTGTGTGTGTGTGTGTGTGTGTGTGTGTGTGTGTGTGTGTGTGTGTGTGTGTGTGTGTGTGTGTGTGTGTGTGTGTGTGTGTGTCTCCCGATCTAATCTAAGTCGCTGTTACTGTCATGTTTCTCTCACTCCCTCACTGTCCCTCTGTGTTTTCTCCTCAATCTCGCTGTCATTTGGCAGCTGTCACTCTTCATGTGTATCAACCACTCTTCCCCATGGCCACGACCAAGGCTACCCTCCTAGACACACACACACACACACACGCACACATGCACGCACACTCACGCAAACACACGTACGCACACGCACGCACACACGTACGCACTGGTTTCCCAGACACAGATTAAACCTGGTCCTGGACTAAAAAACCTAATGGGCATGCTTTTTAATCCAAGATGTTTAATCCTTAGAGTGGACCTGTTCATCTGTCATAGTTACAGTTGGGCAAGAGGTTTTTAGAGGCTTTAACTGGTGCCTGGAGGTTTATTTGATCAGGGGCTGCAGGTAGCCTAGTGGTTTGAGCATTGGGCCAGTAACCGAAAGGTTGCTGGATTGAATCCCCCAGTTGACAAGGTAAAAATCTGCCACTGTTCCCCATTAGGCTGTCATTGTAAATAAGAATGTGTTCTTAACTGACTTGCCTAGTTAAATAAAGGTTACATACACATAGATACAGGCTTACAGCAGTTTGATTCAGAGCTACAGTATCAAACTGAAGGAAGCACTATAACAACTATACATCATGCTGTTATTTTTATTTTAGATTTTTATTTCACCTTTATTTAACCAGGTAGGCCAGTTCAGAACAAGTTCTCATTTACAACTGCGACCTGGCAAAGATAAAGCAAAGCAGTGCGACAAAAACAACAACACAGAGTTATACATGGGATAAACAAAAGTACAGTCAATAACAATAGAAAAATCTATATATACAGTGTGTGCAAATGGAGTAATGAGGTAAGGCAATAAATAGGCCAATAGTAGCGAAGTTATTACAATTTAGCAAATTAACACTGGAGTGATAGATGTGCAGATGATAATGTGCAAGTAGAAATACTGGTGTGCAAAAGAGCAAAAAAAGTACATAAAAACAATATGTGGATGGGCTATTTACAGATGAGCTGTGTACAGCTGCAGCGATCGTTAAGCTGCTCTGACAGCTGATGCTTAAAGTTAGTGAGGGAAATATAAGTCTCCAACTTCAGCGATTTTTGCAATTCGTTCCAGTCATTGGCAGCAGAGAACTGGAGGGAAAGGCGGCCAAAGAGGTGTTGGCTTGGGGGTGACCAGTGAGATATACCTGCTGGAGTGCGTGCTACGGGTGGGTGTTGTTATGGTGACCAGTGAGCTGAGATAAGGCAGAGCTTTACCTAGCAAAGACTTATAGATGACCTGGAGCCAGTGGGTCTGGCAACGAATATGTAGCGAGGGCCAGCCGACGAGAGCATACAGGTCGCAGTGGTGGGTGGTATATGGGGCTTTGGTGACAAAACGGATGGCACTGTGATAGACTGCATCCAGTTTGCTGAGTAGAGTGTTGGAGGCTATTTTGTAAATGACATCGCCGAAGTCAAGGATCGGTAGGATAGTCAGTTTTACGAGGGTATGTTTGGAAGCGTGAGTGAAGGAGGCTTTGTTGTGAAATAGGATGCCGATTCTAGATTTAATTCTGGATTGGAGATGCTTAATGTGAGTCTGGAAGGAGAGTTTACAGTCTAGCCAGACACCTAGGTTAGCTCGCTAGCTATGTAGTTAAACACAAAGACAAATGATCAGAGAGAGAGGCCACAGTCCCGCTGTATTGTCCAGTTAAATCACGTCTAAATACAGGGAAATTGACTTCCATAACAAATAACAGAAACATTTTCGCTGCTGAGGGATACTGTGTTGCTTAGGGTACAAGGCGAACGGTCCGGCTTCCAACAATCACAAAACAAACATCCTCTCCAAGAGCTCTCCATGCTCGGCCCCATTTCACATGTCTGGGAGGACTTTGGAAAGCCTCTGTAGTCTACACGTTATTGTAGGTAACAAGTCTGTAACACGGTTGGACTGCTGGTATAACAGTGTTGGAGGGTAGAAGGCCTACGGGTGGAATGCAACGGTCAGACAAAAACCATCTAAATCCAACGAGACTAAATGGAAGATGTCAGACCTAGGTCCTAGGTGGTCAGTTTTCCTCTATTTAAATATGAAATATTGAATGCTTTCCTACAGTTTTGTTTTCTTGCTTTTTTCCCTCATAGTCCCCTTTTCTCGGTCTGATTTAGTGACTAGCAGCCCCATGGAACACCTACTAATACAGTGTAGACATTCTTCACGGTACACACATGAAGCCGGTGTTTATTGGGGGAGTAAACGTATGCTCGCGAAGGATCGAGGGCAAGGGACGGAGAAGTATAAAGTGACAGAGGCTAAGAGAAAGGGAGGATAGGACAGAAAATGAAGAAAGAGGGGCCTCCTCTGAATTGGTGCTTCCATTGTGAGACGTAAACAATGCCTGTTTTGATAACCTCTGACCTCTCTCTACATAGGGCCAATAGTGGTGACAAAGGCTCTTTTTGGGCCTGTTTCAAGTGGCTTGGAGGGCGAGAGAAAAGGATTAATTAAATAAAGCTGACTCAAAGAAGACGTATTATAAAGCCCTTTTCATTGGTACTGAGGTGCCTCTAGTTTCACAAAAGAACAAAGGTGGTTGAACCTTAGTGACTAGATGGGAACGTGTCAGTGGTGTGAGAGAGAACGGGTGGGTACGGAGATAGGAATGTCCCGACCCCAGTTACGGTGGACGTTTTCTCCAGGTCATTATTGATTATGTAAGGTCGTACTTTTGTAATGTATAGAACAGGAGGTTGGAGAGGACGGCTCATGGGAATGACTGGAGCAGAATGAGGGGAATGGAATCAAGTACATGTGTGCGCATGTTTGAGCATGTTAAGTGAACACATATACTACTAGCAAGTGATCTGACCAGAGGCAATCCACAAAAGATAAAACAGTCTGAGATCTGAGAGGCGTGAGATCTGATTATGAGGGTGTGGTCAACGTATGCGTGATATATCTCATAGCTCATTGTATGTCTGTGAGTCAGTATTTGATTTTCTTGTGTGACGTAAGTATGTTGTGTCCGTGTGTGTCTATACGTGACTGTTTGTGTGTGTGTGTGTGTGTGTCTCTGTGATGTGATTGTGTCGGTGTCTTTTCGACGTTTGTATATGTGACTGTTGGTGTATATGTGTTTCTGTGATGTGTGTGTCGCTGTATGTGTCTCCGTATTGTGTGTGTGTGTGTGTGTGTGTGTGTGTGTGTGTGTGTGTGTGTGTGTGTGTGTGTGTGTGTGTGTGTGTGTGTGTGTGTGTGTGTGTGTGTGTGTGTGTGTGTGTGTGTGTGTGTGTGTGTGTGTGTGTGTGTATGTGTGTGTATCTGTGATGTGTCTGTGATGTGCCTGAGTTTGTCAGATGCCTCACTCTGGAGCTGTGGGCCATTTGTCATGGCTGGGATTCATTATGTGTGTGTCCCTGTCCCCGTGCGGCCGGTGTGATTACTGCTGACCCCCTCGTGACAGGCACAGCACCTTCATTATGTCACCAAGGCAGTCCTGTCACCAGCTACACTCTCTAACTGTCTGTGTGACACCCCTCGGTGGGAATCCAATCTCTCATCTAGGTGTCCACCTGTCTCTGCCGTGTGTGTGTGTGTGTGTGTGTGTGTGTGTGTGTGTGTGTGTGTGTGTGTGTGTGTGTGTGTGTGTGTGTGTGTGTGTGTGTGTGTGTGTGTGTGTGTGTGTGTGTGTGTGTGTGTGTGTGTGTGTGTGTGTCAGGGTTTCCGTTAGGAATATGTGGCGCCGGACATTTGACCAGCAACCTTTTAATTTACCGGACATTTGAGAAATCTACCGGGCCCATATGCATTGGGTGGTAACCTGATTAGGGCATCCACCCATGGTGCTCAGAATGACAGAAATCACATTTAGATTATGGTAATTCATATTAACTGAACATGCAAGTCAAGGATGCAATGATGTCTCTTAGCCTCTTGCCAAATTCTGCACTTTGAAGATGTTAGAATCACTGTCCACATTAACTTTTCCTCAGCCAACAAGACGAATAATGAACAGGAAAATCACTAGCCTTTGTCAACAGTCTACCTATTCTAATGGTCAGCTTGTCGAAAAAGAAATATCCTATTCCAAACAGACTCTGAGACAGTTGTGGGACGATAGATCCCAAATTAATACAACCAGTAGGCCTAGGCTATATAAAAATAAAAAATGACGTTAAAAAGCAATCAGTCTGATACAACAGATCAGAATGTTTCGCTTATATTATTTATTCACATTATAAGCGCAGCAATGCACACACGGCAGTAGGCTATGCGCAAATGTTAGTTCCATAATGCAATTAGAAGGAAAACACCTTTGTCTAAAGGGCACCGCACCGCACCGCACATCAAATAACATTTTATTTGTCACGTGCAGCGAATACAACAGGTGTAAACCTGTCACAATCGTTATAATGAGTGGACCAAAGCGCAGCATGATCTGGGTTCCACATCTTTTATTTCTAGGTGAAACTCACCAAAGCAAAAAAAACTATAAATCTCAAAACGAAACGTGAAGCTAACAATAGGGCTAACAGGCAAGATCCCACAAAGCACAATGGGGAAATGGCTGCCTAAATATGATCCCCAATCAGAGACAACGATAAACAGCTGCCTCTGATTGGGAACCATACCAGGCCAACATAGATATATAAATCACCTAGATAACCCACCCTAGTCACACCCCGACCGAACCAACATAAAAAGCTCTCTATGGTCAGGGCGTGACAGTACCCCCCCCAAAGGTGCAGACTCCGACCGCAAAACCTGACTCAATAGGGGAGGGTCCTGGTGGGCATCTACTGTCGGGGGCGGCTCGGGTGCGGGGCGAAGTACCCACTCCGCTCGCAGATACGTCATCTTCCATGGCGGCTCTGGTGCGGGGATCGTGATCGTCGCCGAAAGCTCCGGACCGTGGATCCTCGCCGGAGGAACCGGACCGTGGCTCGTCGCCGGAGAAACCGGACCGTAAATCATCGCCGGGGACTCCAGACCGTGGATCTTCGCCGGAGGAACCGGACCGTGGATCGTCGCCGGAGGTACCGGACCGTGGATCATCGCTGGAGGCTCCGGACCGTGGATCGTCGCCGGGGACTCCAGACCGTAGATCGTCGCAGGGGACTCCGGACCGTGGATCGTCGCCGGGGTCTCCGGACCGTGGATCGTCGCCAGAGGAACCGGACCGTGGATCGTCGCCGGAGGCTCCGGACTGGGAATCCTTGCAGGAGGCTCTAGACTGGAAACCCCCGCTGGAGGCTCTGGACTGCAGACTGTCGCTGTAGGCTTTGGACTGCCGACCGTCGCTGGTGGTTCCGGACCGTTGACCGTCTCAGGAGGTTCCGGATCGTGGACCGTCTCAGGAGGTTCCGGACCGTGGACCGTCGCTGGTGGTTCCGGACCGTTGACCGTCTCAGGAGGTTCCGGATCGTGGACCGTCTCAGGAGGTTCCGGACCGTGGACCGTCTCAGGAGGTTCTGGACCGTGGACCGTCTCAGGAGGTTCCGGACAGTGGACAGTCTCAGGAGGTTCCGGACCGTGAAACGTCGTTGGAGGTTCCGGACTGGGAACTGTCGCCGAAAGCTCCGGACTGGGAACTGTCGCCAGAAGCTCTGGACTGGGAACTGTCGCCGGAAGCTCTGGACTGGGAACTGTCGCCGGAAGCGCTGGACTGGGAACTGTAGCCGGAAGCTCTGGACTGGGAATTGTCGCTGGAAGCTCTGGACTGGGGAGGCGCATTGGAGGCCTGACACGTGGGGCCGGTACAGGTGGCACCGGGCTGGTGACACGCACCTCAGGGCGAGTGCGGGGAGGAGGCAAAGGACGTACTGGACTGTGGAGGCGCACTGGAGGCCTGATGTGTGGGGCCGGTACAGGTGGCACCGGGCTGGTGACACACACCTCAGGGCGAGTGCGGGGAGCAGGTACAGGGCGTACTGGACTGGGGACATGCACTCCAAGGAGAGTGTGAGGAGCAGGTACAGGACGTACCTGACTGGGAAGGCACACTTGAGGGAGAGTGCGAGGAGCAGGACCAAGACGTACTGGGCTGTGGAGGTGCACTGGAGACACGGTGCGTAGAACCGGCACACATTGTACCGGAACGGTGACACACACCTCAGGGCGAGTGAGTGGAGGAGACACAGGACGTACCGGACTAGGGAGGCGCACTGGAGGCCAGATGCGTGAAACTGGTGCATATGACCAGTGAGTTCCTTACTCGACTTCCTGACTGGCTCTGGTTCACCCCTCGGCTCCGCCGACCACTCCGTGTGCCCCCACCCCAAAACATTTCCGGGCTGTCAATTTGGGCTTGCGTCCTGGCCGCGAACCCTTGCGTCGTCATTGTTCCTCCTTCGCTGCTTCCGCCTGCTTCCATGGCAGGCTCTTCTCTCCTGCCATTATGTCGTCCCAAGTCCAGGATGTTCTCTCCCTATCTCCTCCAAAGACCAGGATGCCATTACCTCCCGGGCACGCTGCTTGGTCCGTTGTTGGTGGGATCTTCTGTCACGATCGTTATAATGAGTGGACCAAAGCGCAGCGTGATCTGGGTTCCACATCTTTTATTTCTAGGTGAAACTCACAGCAAAACAAAAAAAACTATAAATCTCAAAACGAAACGTGAAGCTAACAATAAGGCTAACATACATAGTCAATATCCCACAAAGCACAATGGGGAAATGGCTGCCTAAATATGATCCCCAATCAGAGACAACGATAAACAGCTGCCTCTGATTGGGAACCATACCAGGCCAACATAGATATATAAATCACCTAGATAACCCACCCTAGTCACACCCCGACCGAACCAACATAGAGAATAAAAAGCTCTCTATGGTCAGGGCGTGACAAAACCTTACAGTGAAATGCTTACTTACAAGCCCTTAACCAACAATGTAGTTTTAAGAAAAAATAAGTCTTAAGAAAGTATTTAATAAAATAAACTGAAGTTAATAAATAATAAAAATAATAAATATTTAAAGAGCAGCAATACAATAACAATAGTGAGGCTATATACAGGGGGTACTGGTACAGAGTCAATGTGCGGGGGTTAGTCGAGGTAAAATGACTATGCATAGATAATAAACAGAGAGTAGCAGCAGCGTAGAAGCTGTTAAGAAGCCTTTTGGACTTAGACTTGAAGCTCCGGTACCGCTTGCCGTGTGGTAGCAGAGAGAACAGTCTATGACTAGGGTGGCTGGAGTCTTTTCCAATTTTTAGGGCCTTCGTGCGGAACAGCTGGTGCTCTCATGTATGCTTCAGTGTTGCTTGTCTCGAAACGAGCATAGAAGTAATTTAGCTCGTCTGGTAGGCTCGTGTCACTGGGCAGCTCACGGCTGAGCTTCCCTTTGTAGTCCGTAATAGTTTGCAAGCCCGCCACATCTGACGAGCGCCGTAGCCGGTGTAGTACAATTCAATCTTAGTCCTGTATTGACGCTTTGCCTGTTTGATGGTTCGTCTGAGGTCATAGCGGGATTTCTTATAAGCGTCTGGGTTAGTGTCCCGCTCCTTGAAGCGGTAGTTCTACCCTTTAGCTCAGTGCTGATGTTGGCTTCTGGATGGGGTATGTACGTACGGTCACTGTGGGGACGACATCATCGATGCACTTATTGATGAAGCCAGTGACTGATGTGGTGTACTCCTCAATGTCATCGGAAGAATCCCGTTAGAGATGTAGAAAGAGAGGAGATCTAATAGGCTACTTTGAAGCAAGGTACGACATGCCTCATAATGTGTAAATATATGTAGCAGTATGCGCTTGTGCATGTGCAGTGCATGTGTGTGTGCAGTCTTTTATGTATTGACATATATATATTTTTCTATCTAGACACAGGTTTTTGCTAAGAAATCGCATTACCACAGTATATTCGTAACATTTGATCAAATTATATACCAATTCCCCCCACAGAAATCCATACTGGACACTGACATACTTCCCCCATGGTAGTCTCGCTGTAGTCACTAATTATTCAATTATGTCCTATTAGAGGATGGGTGTTGCCAATGTCTCCGCCCAGGCTATTCAGCCCCTGCGCTCTGTCGGGGGGAGACCCCGAGGGCCCTTGTGAGCCTGTGATTAGTGATGTGTCTGCAGAGAGGTGACAGAATCCCTCTTCAAATATTTTGTCTTCATTTTACGGCTACCGAGATGCAATTACGGAGCAGCAGTTCATTACCGCGCGCCGCTTCTTCATGTTTTATGCATGCTCTTCGTTTACCGCTTTATTAATGAGCCAGCTATGCTGGCCACCGCCACGCTGCAGGCTGCACTACGGACACTGATGTGGTGTGTGCGTGTGTGTGTGTGTGTGTGTGTGTGTGTGTGTGTGTGTGTGTGTGTGTGTGTGTGTGTGTGTGTGTGTGTGTGTGTGTGTGTGTGTGTGTGTGTGTGTGTGCGCACAATAGGTGGTCATTGGTCAGTCTCCCCCCACCCTGCCCTTCCCCTGCCTGGGTTTCCAGGTGGATCTGGATTTGGCCGAGGTAGAGGGGATAGGAGAGGGCCAGTAGGGGTGACTAACTGCACCTCCCTCTGCAGAACAAACTCCATCTGCATCCAGCATTGAGACAGATGAGTCCAATTTGGCTCCTTAACTTTTCTGCAGTGTGATGGATGTGTGGCGGCTGTGCACGGTGAGTGAGAGAGAGGAGGGTGAAGGGGACCCCTCAGCTCTGGCCCGGCCAGGGAGGGAGGGACACCCGGCCATCGGTAGGTTACTGATGACCTCACAGTGCCACGCCACGCTGGCCAAACTCAAGCTAATAGGCTAACTGGGACACGGTCCTGACAGATTTTCCTCTCACACCGGATAACAGTGGACCATCTGCACGACTGATGAGTCTTTGATAAGAGCGATTCTCCGCAGGCCTTGATAAATATTTTATCGAGCATAATGGAAATTGTCAAATCAATCTAATTGTGTAATACATTATGAAGACAACAAAATTAAACATAGCACATATGCTATCATTTCACTTTTACGACAGGCAGGCGGCCGGGCACCCGTGGGGTTTCTGGGGGACCTCGGGGCTGGCAGCGCCCACTTTGGATATACGTCTCCCCTGTGCTGCCCATGAGCTGCCTCACACACATTTCATCAACTGATTCATTTCTCAAATGTGGACAACTGTGAGGCATAATTACATTAGGGCCTGATGGCATTTAGCCACAATATCGAGAGAGAGAGAGAGAGAGAGCGAGAGAGAGAGAGAGAGCAGCAGTTACAGCAGTATGGAAGTGATGAATATAAAAAATCTATCAATTAATGTATTGTTTTCTCCTTTAATAAGTATGAATAGTATATGTTCTCAGAGTTAGTTATTGGAGGTGAGATGAACTGGTTAAATCAGGCTGTGTTTAGAAGTACAGTTCTGTTGGTAGTCGTGGAAGATGTTTTTTATGTGCGAATGGTAACGATCATTTGTGTGCAAAAAGCTGTCTTTTCTCTTTATGTCTCAATGAGGAGGGGTAAGGTATTGCTGGTTGGCTGTCTGGTGCAGTAGAGGGATGAGGACAGAGGAGAGGAATGGGGGGAGCACTTAGAGTAAACAAATAAAAAGCTTGTGGTGTGTGACATGGAGGGGGGAGACAGAGGACCATGATGGGATTAATGACCTTTATCAACACACACACTCACTCCACGCCACTGCAGAGGAGAAAAGAACCTAATCAATATCTCCACACACACACACACACACATACACACAGCACCTTTCTCAAACAAAAAACACAAAAATACAATACACACTTTCACACAAACAGCGTCTTTGTTCCCCAAAAATTGTCAGCTCTTGTTCACGTGCAGAAATTTCAGTCTAATGAAACATTTATTTATTTTGGGGGAAAGTCGCCTTCGTTTTTTCTCATCTCTTTCGCTCTCTTTCCCACCGTCTTGTCCTTTCACCTCTACCTCCCTCGTCCGTCCCGCCTTCCTCCCTCCATATCTTCCCTCTCTCCTCCCATCCTGCGGGGGCCCCTCGGGGCCCGGGGTCAGTAGCTGATGCGCTGGCCCTTTAAACCCGACCTGATGTATGGCCTGTGGAAACAATGTGAGAGCTTAGTTATTATTCTGTTTGCTTTTGGCTCTGACAGGCATGAGTTAGCGTCCGACTGGGATCCTATCTCATTAGGCCAAATGCTGGAGTAAAACAATCATAAAAATCATTTGGCAACCAGCATCCACTTAGGAACGCCTGTCACGCAGGTTGATAATAAACTCTCCAAATTGGAGTCAGGGAGAGTGAGTGAGAGGAAGAGATGGAGAGAGAGTGAGGCCCATATGCTCCCTGCCGTTAGAGACTCTTAATGATATGAAGTGGTTGAGTTTATATGGAGGTGCCTCAGCCTCTCCATTGATAATATTGATTGTGGTTAGAGAACCCTCAACCCTCGCTTCACAGTGTGCGTGTGCGTGTGTGTGGTGTGTGTTTATTTGGAAACCTTCTGCATATGCATTAGTATGGATTGTGGTTGGTTTTGTGTGTGTGGTGTGTACAATGTTTGTGTGTGTGTTTATGGTAGAGGATGAAGCCTACAACAGTGGCTCTGAAGTGTGATCTATATGCATGTCAACCCTCCCTCTCTCTCTCTCTCTCTCTCTCTCTCTCTCTCTCTCTCTCTCTCTCTCTCTCTCTCTCTCTCTCTCTCTCTCTCTCTCTCTCTCCCTCTCTCTCTCCCCCTCTCTCTCACACACACTCTCTCTCCCCTTCTCTTGCTCTTCCCCTCCCCACCTCGCCCAAACATACATCTTTATCAAGCGCCTGTTGTCAGACAACATTAGATAATTAATAGGCCATTTGTCAGCCCTTTGAGAAACATGTTCAAATCCCCCCGCGCTACCGCGAGGAATCCAGTTGTCTGCTCAGACGCCTTTGTTGTGTCAGGCTGCCATCAGCGACACACATTGTCCATAAAAGGGGCCTCATTATTAATCATAACTAATGCTAATTAATTAGGTGTCTGTGTGTGTGTGTGTTCACAAAGGGACCGGGCCTAACTTTCAGTTGTTGTACAGTGTTAATTGGTGGACTTAGTGCAGGGACTTTAATTGAGTGTTTTCCATTGAGAGAGTGGAGGAGTAGTTGACTAACAGGCGGCAGGAGAAAAAACACAAGACAGTGTACTCATTAATTAACACGCTCTAAGTGCACTGCTCTGGTCAGGGTTGCACTGTGTGTGTGTGTGTACATGTGTACGTGTGTATGTATACATTGAGTGTACAAAACATTAAGGACACCTTCCTAATATTGAGTTGCACCCCTGCCCCCCTCCCCTTTGCCCTTTCCCCTCAGAACAGCGTCAATTTGTCGGCATGGACTCTACAAGGTGTCAAAATAGTTGCACAGGGATGCTGGCCCATGTTGACTTCAATGCTTCCCACAGTTGTGTCAAGTTGGGTGGATGTCCTTTGGGTGGTGGACCATTCTTGATACACAAAGGAAACTCAACTGTCTCAAGGCTCAAAAATCCTTCTTTAACCCGTCTCCTCCCCTTCATCTACACTGATTGAAGTGGATTTAACAGGTGACATCAATAAGGGATCATAGCTTTCACCTGGATTCACCTGGTCAGTCTATGTCATGGAAAGAGTTTGTGTGTGTGTGTGTGTGTGTGTGTGTGTGTGTGTGTGTGTGTGTGTGTGTGTGTGTGTGTGTGTGTGTGTGTGTGTGTGTGTGTGTGTGTGTGTGTGTGTATTTTAGCTTATTAAGTATATGTACGTGTCTAAAGTTTGAAATTAGAATTTTAGAGGTTTAAAATGTAGTGCTACTTTATCTATAAACATCTATAAATGTTTTGTTGTGTACATGTTTGTTGTTCAAGTGCACATGCAGCATATATTGTGCTACACCTACAGTATATATATTGTAGTACATATGAAGTAAATATTGTGGGTTATTTTGCTTGCCTTCAGTGTACTCGACTTGATGTGTTTCCTTGGTTGAGTGATATCTCTTTCCCCCTGCTCTTTCTCTGCTGAG
The DNA here is from genome assembly GCF_045679555.1 of Salvelinus alpinus. Classification (NCBI taxonomy): domain Eukaryota; kingdom Metazoa; phylum Chordata; class Actinopteri; order Salmoniformes; family Salmonidae; genus Salvelinus; species Salvelinus alpinus. Next base: position 9,856,881 of record NC_092107.1, read on the forward strand.
CTGCTGAGTTTTTGGCTCCTGTTGGAGCTCCTGTTCGGGCCCCTGTTGGCCCCTCCATCGCTCAGCCTCTGAGTAAGCCCAGTGGAACCACCGGATTCCCACAAAGCAGCACTAAGGCCTTCATTAAGACACAAAGCCACAGTTAATTATGAGGCTTACTGCTGCTCACCGGGGCACATGCACACAGCGCTCTCACAACGCTCATACAATGCTCTCACAACGCACTCACAACGCTCTCACAACGCTCTCACAACGCACTCACAACGCTCATACAACGCTCTCACAACGCACTCACAACGCTCATACAACGCTTTCACAATGCTTTCATCTCAAAACCCCGGAAAGTAAACATTCATATATACACTGTAATTACTAGTATTTAAGAAAATATCAATAAGCTATTCTTAACTGTCAGACTTTCAATTCAAAACCCCATTTAGTGGACTCCCATTCACAACCTGTTGAGATATTTGTTGTCTCTCTCTCTCTCTCTCTCGCTCTCTCGCTCTCTCTCTCTCTCTCTCTTTCTCTCTCATTCGTTCTGTCTCGCTCGTTCTCATTCTCTCTCTCTCTCCCCATCTTTCCCTCTCTCTCCCTCCTGATTCGGTTCCCTCTGTATAGCAGTATGTATTGGTCAGCTTTGGTATGATGATGCTACAGTATATGATGCTATATTGTGTCTGTGTATTTATCCAGGATGATGTATCTCTTAGTCTTTCAATGCCTCATCCCTTACAGCAGTATCAGGGGAATACTTTATAACTATGACATTAAAGGGATGTTGCTGGGATGTTTCTCAGAGAACAATCTCACTCAGGAGCTGAGCGCTCAGAGCTCAGCTGTAGTGTCAGTGATGACCCAGATGTCTGTGGGTGGTTCAGAAATTTGCATCCTGTAGCACAAACAAAGTTCTGGGACACTGTAAAGTCCATGAAGAATAAAGAACACCTCCTCCCAGCTGCCCACTGCACTGAGGATAGGAAACACTGTCACCACCGATAAATCCACGATAATTGAGAATTTCAATAAGCATTTTTCTATAGCTGGCCATGCTTTCCACTTGGCTACCCCTACCCCGGTCAACAGCCCTGCACCCCCCACAGCAACTTGCCCAAACCTCCCCCATTTCTCCCTCACCCAAATCCAGATAGCTGATGTTCTGAAAGAGTTGCAAAATCTGGACCCCTACAAATCAGCTGGGCTAGACAATCTGGACCCGCTCTTTCTAAAATTATCCGCCGCAATTGTTGCAACCCCTATTACTAGCCTGTTCACCCTCTCTTTTGTATCGTCTGAGAACCCCAAATATTGGAAAGCTGTCGCGGTCATCCCCCTCTTCAAAGGGGGAGAAACTATAGACCCAAACTGTTACAGACCTATATCTATCCTACCCTGCCTTTCTAAGGTCTTTGAAAGCCAAGTTAACAAACAGATCACCGACCATTTCGAATCCCACCGTACCTTCTCCGCCATGCAACCTGGTTTCCGAGCTGGTCATGGGTGCACCTCAGCCACGCTCGAGGTCCTAAACGATATCATAACCGCCATCGATAAAAGACAATACTGTGCAGCTGTATTCATCGACCTGGCCAAGGCTTTCGACTCTGTTAATCACCACATTCTTATCGGCAGACTCAACAGACTTGGTTTCTCAAATGACTGCCTCGTCTGCTTACTATTTCGCAACAAAGCATCCTTCACTCATTCTGCCAAACATACCCTCGTAAAACTGACTATCCTACCGATCCTTGACTTAGGCGATGTCATTTACAAAATAGCCTCCAACACTCTACTCAGCAAATTGGATGCAGTCTATCACAGTGCCATCTGTTTTGTCACCAAAGCCCAATATACTACCCACCACTGCGACCTGTATGCTCCCGTTGGCTGGCCCTCACTTCATATTCGTCGCCAAACCCACTGGCTCCAGGTCGTCTATAAATCTTTGCTAGGTAAAGCCCCGCCTTATCTCAACTCACTGGTCACCATAGCAGCACCCACCCGTAGCATGCGATCCAGCAGGTATATTTCACTGGTCACCCCCAAAGCCTATTCCTCCTTTGGCCGCCTTTCCTTCCAGTTCTCTGCTGCCAATGACTGGAACGAATTGCAAAAATCACTGAAGCTGGAGACTCATATCTCCCTCACTAACTTTAAGCATCAGCTGTCAGAGCAGCTAACCGATCACTGCACCTGTACAAAGCTCATCTGTAAATATCCCATCCAACTACCCCATTCCCATATTGTTATTTCTTTATTTTTTCTCCTTTGCACCCCAGTATCTCTACTTGCACATTCATCTTCTGCACATCTATCACTCCAGTGTTAATGCTAAATTGTAAATCCCGAATCTTACCTCACTGTATATAGATTTTTTTTCTATTGTGTTATTGACTGTACATTTGTTTATTCCATACAGTATGTTACTCTGTGTTGTTGTTTGTGTCGCACTGCTTTGCTTTATGGCCAGGTCACAGTTGTAAATGAGAACTTGTTCTCAACTGGCCTACCTGGTTAAAAAAAGGTCAAATAAAAAGAATGCTGGGAGACCCGTACAAGCCAGGAGGAGCAGGAGACCATTTTGCATCCAGCAGCAACGATAGCTTTAAGGGATATTGTAAGATTTCATCATTTGTGTTGTTTTTCTACTTACCCAGAATCATGGATAGAATTTGTATGTCTCTGCGTGCAGTTTGGAGATTATCGAAGTTAGTAAATAATTAGTTTAGTGCAATTGCTAAAAGTCTCCTGATACAGTAGCCAGCTCCTCTCAACAGCAAGGAAATAGACATTCTAACTACTGTAAAGCTGGGTGGTGGTGATCTCTATACATCTCTATGCAACAACAGGGGCAGAGAATAAGGAAGTGTATAGAATATATTTTATATTTTTATATATATTTTAGGATTATCAGTAAATGAACACATTTATAAAAGATCAATTACTCTGTATAGCTAAGTGAAAATTTATAACTTAGAATGAATGTATTGCCGTCCCGAGGGTCATGCACTGCGGAGAACACTGGAAGAATTATCACTGTGAATCAATGGCATGTTTATGTCAATTCATCTCAAAAGGGATGGGTTGCCAACTGGCGATTTGACACGAAAACCTAATTTAGTTCTTAAAGAATATTTAGAACTTTTATTATTCAGAAACATACAGCACCATCAAATACCATCATACTGTCAAAAATCTGAAAAATATTGGGATATGACATTTTGGCCATATCGCCCAGCTCCAATCATCATGTATGATCTGTGCTATAAGGGCGTGTCTCCTCCCCCTGTCAGTCATCAACGGTGGACAAATGAACCTTGCAGACAAGCTGAGTACCGCCCATATGTGAGTAGTTAATTTCCATATGTCATGAGGAAAGACCCCTGTCAATCATGCCTATAGCTCTCTGTGATTGGCCTGATAGATAAGTGATTTGCCATGCCACTGTACAGTATGACTAACTGAACAATCAGCTGGATTGAGACTCAGCTGAATATACAAGTTTGTATGATCTCACAATGTGGTTAACACTGTATATGTTGTCTATGATAAAACATTTCATGCAAAATATTTATGTCGTGGAGGGATGAATTTGTTTCCCTTATATGTCAATCTCACTGCTTCTTTTAATCTTTTTTGTGCGTTTTTTGTACACTGTACATCCCAAGAAATATTCAGAGACAGAGAGAGGAAGAAAGAGAGAGAGAGCGAAAGAGAGCGAGAGTGATAGAGTGATACAGTAGGCCATTTATGTATGCGTGTGTTACTGTCTTTGTGTGACTATGTCCACAGGTAGCTTATTTCTCTGTAAACATATGTTTCTGTTTGTCCCGCCGGTGCATCCCCTGGCGTCCCTAGGCAGTGGCTGGGTCACGCCTCCATTAGGGCTTTTGTCACGGTGATTAATAGCTCCTTTTATCATCTTTAATTCACTCCCTGATGACGGCGGGGCTTGGCTTGACGCTGCTCCGGGTAATGGCGTGATGTATGAGGCGCCCAACACCTCATGGCGTAGGTGAAAATCATTTCGCCCATGCAGATACCGTCCCGGGAACAAATGTTTTCCCTCCTAATAAAAATGAATGAATTTGGTGTCGAGAGTGAGCGGCAGAACACTGGACGTGTGTGCAAGTGTGCGTGCATGCGTGCTTGTGTGCGTGTGCGTGTGCGTGTGCGTGTGCGTGTGTGTGTGTGTGTGTGTGTGTGTGTGTGTGTGTGTGTGTGTGTGTGTGTGTGTGCGTGTGCGTGTGCGTGTGCGTGTGCGTGTGTGTGTGTGTGTGTGTGAAGACTTATGGACTATTTTGCTTTCTGTTCTACAAATTATGAGAGTAAGATCATTGTTTTCATTGGTGCTAAAATGCCTTGTGTATTAGGGATCTGCCTCAAATACAGACTTTTACTTTTAGCGTTCATGTCACTTCCTCTTTTAGCATAAGATATGAGAGTACAGACCATGAAGGGACAGCGTTGGCTGTTGAGAGTTGGGTTTTGTGTTGTATAGTCATCATTTGTCATCTATGCTATTGATGTTGATGAACGAAATGTAAAGGATGTGGCCTCTGGCTGGAGTTCCCCTTTTTACCCAGAATTCCTTTGGTGGGCCTCTTTTTGAAGGAGGGCGTCAGCTCGCAGTGATGAGGTAATCACCAAGATTGAACAAATAAACAAACGTATATGGCCCTCAGTCAGTACACCCCCCCACTGCCTGCCCCACCAACACATGCATGCACACACACACACACACACACACACACACACACACACACACACACACACACACACACACACACACACACACACACAGACAATTAAACATGTCCTAACGCATGGTCTTACAGACACGTACACTATGACCACTGATCTATGGCGTTCATCAACATCAATAGCATCGATGACAAATGATGACTATACAACACAAAACCCAACTCTCAACAGCCAACACCATCCCTTCATGGTCTGTACTCTCATATCTTATCATTGTCCTTCAAAATGTAACGCTACAGGATCTGAACAGAACTGCAGTCCCACACTTATCTCTCATCTGAAGATAAAGACACTGTTTTTTAAAACATTCAACACAGCATATTTTCCTTTTTGGAAACGTTTATCTTTCTGAAATGTATATGTTTATTGATCAAAATTATTCCCCCGCTTGAATCGACCAGACTTGGGGAATTTCTGGTCTAAATCAAATATAAACTATGAGACCAGTCGGAGGGAAATGTCAGAGGAGAAACAGCATAGGAGGGATACAGTTACTTTTAAAAGCCCTCGTCTCAACCATATGGCAAACTTCATGTCCAGGGTTATAACCACGTTACACAGTCCTGCACAGAAAATCATTACACACGCTCGTAGAGCCACATTGGGTTTCAGGGCCTGCCCAGCACGACAGACATTTAAAAGCTTTGCTCTTTAAACATGCTGGCCCACACAGTATGTGTCAAACACAATGGCAATATAGACGTGGTGACGGATGAGAAAATACGAGAGAAAATAAACTGAAGAGAAAACACGAGGAACTCTTTTTCAAACATTACTTGTGCATTCACATGCGTATTCAAGCAGATTTAACGCAGAAATATATTAAATACCACAAGAAATTACTGGATGTTTAGTCTGTTTTTTCACACAAGCAAAATAAGTTTTAAAATATGCCATTACACACTGAATCGTGATACCATATAAGATATGGTATTGAAGATGAACAAAGATAGGTTTGAGGATAAATGCACAATAAAAAAGTTGAAATGTACAACCAATACAACAATCTGCAATTTCCTCTCTCTTCTTCTCTCTGCCTTTCTCTATGTCATCTTTTTTCTCTTTGCTCAACATTGCAATATTACTTTGTAATAAACTGCACAGTATGCATTGGTTAGGTATTATGAAACAGGATGCATAGATTATAAAATGATAAGAGATTCACACTTTAGGAATGGGTTCCATGGTGATCTATGGTATCCATTTAAGTGATAATGCCCGAGAAGTCGGTGTTTGGAGGATACATACAGGCAAACCATGCCAATATCTCCTCCAAACACCGGCTTCCAACATATTCAAATATCAATCTGCATATTTTCATAAAAAACTTTATTTTGATCAATTTATTAATACTATTTCATCCTTCTGCAAGATATAGTCCCGAAGCAAATATAGGGTTTCTACCCAAGCCGGCTGGTGGTTCGTTCTATCAGTTCGGTTGCCAGACACGCGACCCAGTCGTTAAGTCTTTTTGTTCTGTATCTATGGACACGACCCAGTTGTTTGTTTCTATTCTATTGCCATACTGGCTGACAATGTTCTTATCCCTTGCTTGCTAGCTAGCTAACTTACAGTCACGTCAAACAGTGCAGCCGGAATAACAACAAAGTAGCTGCATTTGCATTTGTTTAAGCTGTTTTCTAGTGACATTTATTTGGATACATCCATAACAATGAGCTAATGAGGCGTGATTTCATCTGGCATAGAAAATGTGCTCTCTCGTCTGGACCAGTGTTGCCAACTCCTCAGTAAGGAAAGTAGCTAGTGGCTGTCCTAAAAGTCGCTAGAAGTTGCTAAATGACGTCATCACCTAATTTGCATGATTGGCCATGTGCATGTAATGTGATGGATGCTGTAGGAGAGAGGAATAACGTTGTGGGAGAGACAAAAAGTGAGTAAAAAACACCCTAAACACCCTAAATATGTTTAGAACTACAAATTAACTTTCTTCTGTTTTTTATTTTTTGGTCACAATTCCAATCCTCCTCCTTTATCCGGGCTTGGGACCGGCAAAGTGACCCAAAAGAGACACTCTGGCAGAGTTACTTAGTATTTTATTTAGTTTTTTAGTTTAGTTTTCTTAATTTGGTTTGGTTTTTAACCTTATGGTCCACTTAGGAGTCTACAACAAGTCACAGTAAAACATTAACATTTTTAACCATAACATTTTTTTTTTTGTATACAATCTACATTATCAATCTAAATGGACCAAAAAGAGACAATAGAAAAAACTGTCAATGGCAATGTGAGAAAATTATGGTGTAGTACTAGTCTGGTCCTAAATCGGGTTAATATTTTTTTTTAATGTAAGCCAGGGCGGGATCAGCCAGCGGCGGCTTCCCCCATGCGTGAATCATTTGCAGTCTGGACGCGGAGGGGTGAACATCTCTTGCTCTGACTGCAGCTGGGAGGGCCGCCTGTGAGTGCTTTGGGACGGGGGTGGGGGCCACGGCAGCACCCGCTGCTCGTTGAGAAGAGTAAGAACGATACGTGCTTTCACGTCAGTCTCCAAAAGTCTCCAATAACACCAGAAAAAGTCGCTAGATTTGCCGCTAGTCGCTTTTTTGAAAATGTGTCGCTAGAGGGTTCTGAAAACTCGCTAAATATAGCGACGAAGTCGCTAAGTTGGCAACACTGGTCTGGACACTGTTGTTCAGAAGAGCTAGTAAACAACACAGCACACACATAATCACTTCAAACTGAAGCTGGAAAGACCATGCACTTCGTTTCCATTTACCTGTTTTCTATTGACATTTCTTTGTATGTGTCCATAAAAATAATTAATAATTCGTGATTTCGACTGGCTGAGAAAAGCTGCCTACCTGTATGTCTCTTCCCGACCCCTAGACGTTCATTAGTATGGGACAGCTGGACATCAAATTTCAATACTGACACAATGTTGCAAATGTCAGAGAGACAGACAGAAAGCAATGTTTATACAAATCTCCGCTATTGAAAACCAATTGCTAGTCTAAAAGAAATGGGAGATAATGTTTAGATGCTTTTTACAGTGGAGATCAAGTACATAAATTGTCTAGCTGGGCTGATGAGGCAGTGAGATGGAACAGAGTAAATAGCTATTTCAACATCATAGCCTCAGCCGGTGGTAACTTGTGGAATAGACATCGGCTGGAATGCGGTTTTAACCAATCACCCTCCAGGATTAGACCCACCCGTTGTATAAATTCTGAATAATGTTATACTGTATGAATCATTTGTATAATAATTCTCTATAATTTGTATATATTTTCAATGTAATTTTCTACATTTCTATGTATAAGAAGCTCTAATCTACCTCAGATATATACCAGCTACGGCAGATACTATTACTAACTAGTGAAAACGTAATAATAGTCAGATGCTGTCTTCAGCAGGGTTCAGGTTCTCATAGAGGTCTTCTCCTGCACTCTGTTCTCCGTCTCCAGTCACAACAGGCTTGCCTTGTCTGGCCTTTAGTCATAATGATATCACAGCACACACCACCACCAATAGCCCACAGCGCCAATCAGTGAAGCTCTCACTGCGTTGGTAGACGAAAGGATTCCATGCATGCCAGAGGAGTCGGATGTGTTATACCACATGTTGGTGCTTCTGTCAGCACATAGTGTATGGACCAACCCTTCCTTCCATTCCCTGACCCTGCACCAATAAAGTCCACTGTCAGTCTGTAAGAGGTTAGAGATGAGCAGAGACGACTTGGGGTCAGACACGTTCACTCTGCCCCTCAGCTCCTCAGGTAAGTGCACAGAGGAGTTGTCAGAGTCCAGAATCAGAACATCTCCCTCCAGATCTCTTTGTGGTGTTAGGAGCACAGACTAGACCTCCCATTTACGGGGTCCAGGTCAGTGCAAGCTAAAATCTTGTGGTGTGTTAGCATCTGTTAGCATCTGGCTCAAACTCACTGTGAGGCACTGCTAAGTCCCTGTGTGCTGGTTTGACAGAGAGGGAATGATCAGGGAGTAATTGCCTGTTAGGCTGTCAGTCATCATGTCCATCCTCTGACTCTTTTTCCCTTGGGCCATGTCGCCTAGTGGAGTTTCCCAGAGTGTATCTTGTCGGTTCGATATACAGGGGAAAGTCACTGTTTCATCTGGCTTTGAAGACTCGATACTCAGCCTCAAACATTAGATCAATTGTCTGGTAGCTGTAATATCGATCTCCTTTTGAAATGGCACAAGTGAAATATCCTTCATCATCTGTTAAGATGTTAGAGCAGTACAGTGAAGACCTGTTGTCCAAGACCTGCGTTCTGGCCTTCAGATCATCAGGCAGAATCTCTAAAGAAGAGTCAGTATCCAAAACTAAGCTTGTTGTGGCTACTCCGTTTGATGATGGATGTCTGTACACTTGCAGTACACTGTTGTAATCCTTTTTACACTGTCCTACCTCCAGAGTGCACGTTGATGATCTTCATGTGATTTGTTTTAGTACAAACTGTCAGTCGAATCCTGACCTGGTCTGTGAGCTGCCAACCATTCCAGCATTCAGCTTTGTAGTCGCCACTGTCGGATTCTCCTAGGGGGTATAGAACATATGAGGATAACAAGTCAAACCCAATTCTTATTGTGTTCATCAGTAAAATGTCCCCCTCTCTTGTTGACTGGTAGAAAACAGGTCGCTTGAAACAGAATGTCTTAAAATGAGCAGCAGTGTTCACTTGTTCAAATACGCAAAACAGCGACTTGACAGATGGCATCCCTTCTCCTTGTCTTTCCGTCTGTGCCGCTGTGTGAGATTGAGTCTCTGACAGCCCTAATCTACATCTCGTTATCTGGACGTCATCTGGACGTCATCTGAACGTCCTCTGGTCTTCTCTTACTGGGGCGGTGGGCTTTCAGAGGTTGTTAGGTGGTGGGAATGAAAACAACACTTTTCTCATAAACAGTGTGTGACCTGAGAATCATTTTTCATGAAAATAATTCAACATGATCTTAATGGCCTATTTTATTTTGATAAACTACACCATGAATATCTAAGTATAGAGTTTGGATGGTGATGATGATGATGAAGATGGATAGTTCAGATCAGCATGTCCTCCATCTACCGGCCTAGAGGGGCTTGGGAGAGTCAGCAACATGAAGAGGGGGGGGGCAAGGTAGAGGCAGGTTGAGAGGTGTGTGTATGTGGTGTGTGCGTGCGTCTGTGTGTGTTTATGCATACATGCGTCTGTGCGTCTTTACATCTGTGAGGGTGTGTGTCTCTTTATGTGTGTGCATCTGTGTGTGTGTGTGTGTGTTTGTGTGTGTGGATCAAAGGTTCCAGGCCGACGGCGGTGCGGTGTCACACAGCCGTTCAGGAATGTACCGAGGCACAGGGATGTGCAGCTAGAGCCTCATTAGCAACCCCACCTCCCCACCGCCCCTCCCAGCCTGTCAGGGCGCGTTAGCCACAGCCTGCCACAGTCACCCAGGGGGAGAGGCAGCTTCCTGTGGAGAGTTTCCTGTCTGTCTGTCCTCCCTGGGCCCGCAGCAGGAGGCCCAGTAGGCCTAGCTAGGGCCCACTCAAATTACACCTTCGTTCTTAACGACCATTTCATTTTTACTTAGTCATGGATTGATGTCAATGGCAGACTAAGTGCAAATGTGGAAGTTAGGGAGTTAGCATTTGACCCATAATGCACTACTTCTGACCAGAGCTTTATAGAGCCCCATATTGATAGGGTGGATAAAGAAGTGAAAAGTGGTGTGTTATGTGGTGAATAGCATGTGAGGTTTAGCTAAAGTCTAATCTCAAATTACCCCTTCATTCCCTACTACATAGTGTACTACTTTTGACCAGAGGAGGCCTAAAGTAATAGACCCCTTTCCAGTACACGACACACTGACGTCACGAACCGATGCACGCGACTCTTAGCTGCAGTAAGAAAGCCATCGCCATCTGCGCCCATTCAACATCGCCTGGATTTACGTTCTGATTACTTCTAAACAAAATCACTTTTTGGGGTTCTCATATGCTTACAATGATGTTTTGATTCTTGCTTGAACAGTCACGAAGATTATATTTGATTGTGATCTTTGCGAAATAACTATTTTGGATGCAGCAGTTGTTAGCTAGAATGCTAACGCTCATTGACATAGGCTGTAGCAAAAGCTAGCCAAAGAGCCATTTTAAAGTGTTGGAAGTGTTTTTTAAAAGTATACAGTTGAAGTCAGAAGTTTACATACACTTATGTTGGAGTCATTAAAACTCGTTTTTCAACCACTCCACAAATTTCTTGTTAACAAACTATTGGCAAGTCGGTTAGGACATCTACTTTGATCATGACACAAGTAATTTTTCCAACAATTGTTTACAGACAGATTATTTCACTTCTAATTCACTGTATCACAATTCCAGTGGGTCAGAAGTTTACATACACTTAGTTGACTGTGCCTATAAACAGCTTGGAACATTCCAGAAAATGATGTCATGGCTTTAGAAGCTTCTGATAGGCTAATTGAGTCAATTGGAGGTGTACCTGTGGATGTATTTCAAGGCCTACCTTCAAACTCAGTCTTTGCTTGACATCATGGGAAAATCAAAAGAAATCCGCCAAGATCTCAGAAAAACAATTGTAGACCTCCACAGTCTGGTTCATCCTTGGGAGCAATTTCCAAACGCCTGAAGGTACCACATTCATCTGTACAAACAATAGTACGCAAGTATAAACACTATGGGACCACGCAGCCGTCATACCGCTCAGGAAGGAGACATGTTCTGTCTCCTAGAGAAGAACGTACTTTGGTGTGAAAAGTGCAAATCAATCCCAGAACAACAGCAAAGGACCTTGTGAAGATGCTGGAGGAAACAGGTACAAAAGTATCTATATCCACATTAAAACGAGCTCTATATCGACATAACCTGAAAGGCCGCTCAGCAAGGGAGAAGCCACTGTTCCAAAACCGCCATAAAAAAAGCCAGACTACAGATGCACAAAGATTGTACTTTTTTGGAGACATGTCCTCTGGTCTGATGAAACAAAAATAGAACTGTTTGGCCATAATAACCATCGCTATGTTTGGAGGAAAAAGGGGGAGGCTTGCAAGCCGAAGAACACCATCCCAACTGTGAAGCATGGGGGTGGCAGCATCATGTTGTGGGGGTGCTTTGCTGCAGGAGGGACTGGTGCACTTCACAAAATAGATGGCATCATGAGGAAAGAAAATTATGTGGATATATTGAAGCAACATCTCAAGACATCATTCAGGAAGTTAAAGCTTGGTCGCAAATGGGTCTTCCAAATGCACAATGACCCCAAGCATACTTCCAAAGTTGTGGCAAAATGGCTTAAGTACAACAGAGTCAAGGTATTGGAGTGGCCATCACAAAGCCCTGACCTCAATCCTATAGAAAATTTGTGGGCTGAATTGAAAAAGCGTGTGCGAGCAAGGAGGCCTACAAACCTGACTCAGTTACACCAGCTCTGTCAGGAGGAATGGGCCAAAATACAGGGAATTTTTATTCGGATTTGTGAAAAACTGAGTTTAAATGTATTTGGCTGAGGTGTATGTAAACTTCCGACTTCAACTGTAATTCAGTTGATTTGCGATGATGACATAAACATTATATTAAGCAGGACATTCATACGAGCTTTAAAATCCAATTATAATCCAAAAAGTAGTGTGAATGCACTTATAGTAGGGGTGGCAAGTAGCCTAGTGGTAAGAGCGTTGGGCCGGTAACCTAAAGATTGCTAGATTGAATCCCTGAGCTGACAAGGTAAAAATCTGTCTTTTCGCCCCTGAACAAGGCAGTTAACCACTGTTCCTAGGCCGTCATTGTAAATAAGAGTTTGTTCTTAACTGACTTACATAGTTAAATAAATAAGCAGGCTTTTTTTCTGGCATTCTATAAGAGCTCCTCCGTGTTCTGCCACCAACTTGCACGCGTCGCCCTCGTGCGACAATGTTTGTAAACACAGGACGGTCTATGGGTTCAAAAGTAGTGCACTATGAATAAGTCCTTTGGCAGATACACTGGTCGACTAGCAGACATACAGTGGGCATAAATAGCACCCTATTTTCTATAGTGCACCATCAGAACCCCATAGTGCTCTGGTAGTAGTTGTAGTAGTAGTGTAGGGTGTACAGTGTCATCTGAGACGAGTACCGTTTCACACTACTGACCCAATCCAAGCTGAGCTGGCCTGGTTACGCATCCACCTACGACAGTTGCCAGAACCATGCTGGAAAGGACAATGTGAAAAGCCAACATAGTTTGGTTTGGGTGTGCTTTATAGTGTGAAAGAGATATTGTCACCTGTACGTCTGTGTCGGTGTTGTAACAGAGGGTGGACCACAACTCTTCGCCAGGGCTTGTCTGCCACGTGCGGCCCAGTCCCAAGCTGTCCAGCGAGGGTTCGAGGGTCACCCTGCGGTGTCCTTTCTCACTGTACTCACAATTAACCTCCGCCGACCCGGCCTCAGCTTCCTCTGTTTTCACTCGGCAGCTGAGTGATGAAGGTCAGGAAAGGGAAATATAAAACAGTTTATAGCAGCACAATGCTACAGTGAACCCTGTGGACCCGCCCAGCACCAAGCCCACGGCTAGTCAAACAATCTGAACCAGTGGCTGCTTGACTCTTGACTCTCTCTATCCCTCGGACTCTTGTTCTCTCTTGCTCTCTCTCAGTACCCCCTTCTCTCTCATCCCCCCTCTCCCTCCTCTCTCTCCTTCCCTCTGTCTCTCTCCTTCTCTCTCTCTCTCCCCCCTCTTCCTCCCTCTCTCTCCCTCTCTCTCTCTCGCTCTCTCTCCCTCTCTCTCTCTCTTTCCCTCTCTCTCTCGCTCTCTCTCTCTCTGTGTGTTAGGGGTGTTACTGGGCCACTCTAGTATCACAGTAGGATCAAGCACTTTCCGTCTCTTCAGACCCTTGGCCCTGTTATTACAGCCCTGCACCACTTTCCTCCCTCTCCTGTTTATTTGAACGGCCCTTACTGGTTAAATATTTGTCCTTGGACCTTGTATATTATTTTAACATATTATGTTCAATGGAATATGTAGAGATGATCCTTCCTCATGGTCCTTAGTGTTAGGTCGTAGGTCGTAGGTGAGGGGGGGACTGGTTTTTCACTCCGGGTCGGAGCCTCTCTCATAACTCTCATAGGGCCATGTTAACTGTAATGTGTCATTGATTTGTGATTACATGATTATTGACTTGTTTTGATACATGTGTTAGAAACTCATAGACTATGTAGACTATAAATATAGGCTACCCAGTTTACCCTGATGCTGTACTTGTAGGACAGTCATCTCCAGCTTACAATTGTTTCGCTCATCCCCCCTCCTCGCCCCTGTAACTACACGACATGACCAAAGGTATGTGGACACCTGCTTGTCGAACATCTCATTCCAACATCATGGGCGTTAATATGGAGTTGGTCCCCCCTTTGCTGCTATAACAGCCTCCACTATTCTGGGAAGGCTTTCCATCAGATGTTGGAACATTGCTGGGGGGACTTTCTTCCATTCAGCCATGAGAGCATTAGTGAGGTAGGGGACTGATGTTAGGTGATTAGGACTGGCTTGTAGTTGACGTTTCAATTCATCCCAAAGGAGTTCGATGGGGTTGAGGTCAGGGCTCTGTGCAGGCCAGTCAAGTTCTTCCACACCGATCTCAACAAACCATGTCTGTATGGTAACCATGTCTCTCACTTTGTGAACGGGGGAATTGTCATGCTGAAACAGGAAAGGTCCTTCCCCAAACTGTTGCCACAAAGTTGGAAGCACAGAATTGTCTAGAATGTCATTCTATGCTGTAGCGTTAAGATTTCCCTTCACTAGAACCAAGGGGCCCGAACAATGAAAAACAGCCCCAGACTATTATTCCTCCTCCACCAAACTTTACAGTTGCCACTATGCATTGGGGCAGGTAGCTTTCTCCTGGCAGCCGCCAAACCCAGATTTGTCTGTCGAACTGCCAGATGGTGAAGCGTGATTCATCACTCCAGAGAAAGCGTTTCCACTGATCCAGAGTCCAATGGCGGCGAGCTTTACACCACTCCAGCTGCCGCTTGGCATTGCACATGGTGATCTTAGGGTTGTGTGCGGCTGCTCGGCCATGGAAACCCATTTCATGAAGCTCCCAACAAACAGTTCTTGTGCTGACGTTGCTTCCAGAGTCAGTTTGGAACTTTGTAGTGAGTGTTGCAACTGAGGACAGATGACACTATGCGCTTCAGCATTCGGGGGTCCCGTTCTGTGAACTTATGTGGCCTACCACTTCGCGGCTGAGCCGTTGTTGCTCCTAGGCGTTTCAACTTCGCAATAACAGTACTTGTACATACTACCTCAATCAGCCTGACTAACCGGTGTCTGTATATAGCCTCGCTACTTTTATAGCCTCGCTACTGTATATAGCCTGTCTTTTTACTGTTGTTTTATTTCTTTACTTACCTATTGTGCACCTAACACCTTTTTTGCACTATTGGTTAGAGCCTGTAAGTAAGCATTTCACTGTAAGGTCTACACCTGTTGTATTCGGCGCACGTGACCAATAAACTTTGATTTGACTTACAGTTGACCGGGGCAGCTCTAGCAGGGCAGAAATTTGACGAACTGACTTGTTAGAAAGGTGGCATCCTATGGCGGTGGCACGTTGAAAGTCACTTAGCCCTTCAGAGATTGCATGGCTGTGTGCTCAAATTTTATACACCTGTCAGCAACGGGTGTGGCTGAAATAGCCAAATCCACTAATTTGAAGGGGTGTCCACATACTTTTGGTGATGTAGTGTATTCCCCAGGTTGTTGCTGTAAATTAGAATGTGTTCTCAGTCAACTTACCTGGTAAAATAAGGGTTAAATAAAATGAGTCTACACTGATGCTGTACTTTAGGTAGAAATGCTTGAGCCTCGCCCTCAAGTTTTCTCTCTCTCTGCCTCTCTCTCTCGCTCTCACTCTATCTTTCTCCATCAGGTAATGGTGAGGACTTTGTCCTCTACCCCTCTGATGTCCTGGATGATGTGTGTGTATCGGACGGAGACCCCGCGGCACCAACCTCGGCCCCCCCAGCAGAGGACTCCCCCTCCCCTGGCTTCTCCGCTGATGATGACGCCTCTCCCTTGGAGCCGTCCCCCTTCCACTCTGCCCTCTACATGCCCCAGGACGAGATGCCCGTTCCCCCCGACTTCCAGCTGCGCCAATCGGGCGTCCCTGGTGTCGGCGGCGGCCTGGGCATCTGGGCACGGAGGACGGTGGACATGGGCGAGCGCTTAGGACCGTACGTGGGTGAGCAGCGGGCGTGCCTGAGACACCCCACCCAAGGCTGGGAGGTAGGAGAAAAACTTGCTGTTTATTGTCAGGGGATTCTCTTCTCTCTCTTCTCTGTTATGGAGGGAGGGATGGAGAGAAGGAGGGAGGGAGCAATGGAGGGAGGACAGCGGGTCACAGTTCTTCTTTTAACTTTGTCTCTGCCTCTGTGTTGGTCTCTGGGATTGAAGTGTCCCAGTTGCCGTGGCGTTTGTTGCTGAGTGATGTCATCTCACCTCACCCCAGTCCAATGGGGTAACAGAGAGCGCCCCCCAGGCAGCCCCTCTACGGTTTGCTCTCTATCCTCTTAACTCAATTAAAATGAAAAGCTATAAATCCTGTCTTTAGCCCCGGTTAAAGACCCACAGCGGCCATTGGCCAATCACAATATTGGCCAGGCCGTGCACACAATCGAAGACAGGGGTCACAGGACAAGGTCAGAGGTTAGGAGGTCAGGTGCAGCCTCTGTCTGTGTCAGCCCATGTCTCGTTTTATGGAGGGGGATAGGAGAAGGGAGGGGAGGGGGGAGAAGGTCGAGGTCATAAGGGTATCAGTCTAATTGAGAACCCCCTAAACAGATCCTCTCCTCTCATTTCGTGTTGAGAGACCTCCTCCCCCTGCGAAAACACTTCAAAGTCTTTGTCCTTCTGTAAGACAGCACCAGCAACACCATGCATGACTATCTAATGGTTAACTAACTAACAAACAGTCATAAAATCAAGGATGTAGACTAAATAAAAAAATATGATCTAACATTGGTACACTATCATAACCTCCGTAAGTCTCCCAACCCTTAGGCCCAATTTTACGCTAGCTGACTCCTCAGTGTTGGTGGAATATCAGCTCTGGTCTATGTAAATAGTTTGGGTTTAGATTTGGTTTGGATGGTGGAACGGTGGTCATGGTTAGACTTGCATCATCGACCATCAGGTCTAACTGAGTGGCTTTGGCTCCAACAGGACCAATAAATGGTTTCACTCCCGCCGTACGTTTCTGTTCCAAGCAGCAACTTTTTGTTAATTATTTACTGCTACCATGAGACTTAGCACATCAATTGCCCTAATAGCGAAATGAAATCTGCTCTCTTTTTTAAAATAATTTCACTAACATTGGGATTTAATATGATTTAAAAAGTATCTGCCTCTCCCAGAGAGAGATTTACGGCTGGTTGAACAAGCTCTCGGGCTCTCGCTTTTTTTTCCCAAGGAAATAAAGGAAAAAGGTTTCATGAATTTTAATCCGCTGGTAATTTATGGGGAGCTTGAATAATATGTATTTAAAAAGAAGCTGAGGATTATGGGAGGAAAGATGGGATGGCCGGGGAGGCAGCACTGTGTCATTATGTTTAATTACTTCACTGACAGCGGCCCATAACTCTTTCCATTAAGTAAATAAGTTGTAAAGAATTTATGACGAAATGCCACATTATTCAGAACGGATATTCAGTGATGACATCCCTGCATTAAATATGGTAAACGCCATTAAGTCCCCCTCCAAAGACAGCCTCGCTCCCTCCCTCAATCACGTGCCCGCAAACCGTCAATATGCCAATAAGCAAAAGGGTCTGTAAAAAAAAATAAAAAAAATTGATTTGGTAAATGTGAGTTAAGATAGATCTGTTTGCTTTCATCATCAATTCTGCGCTGCGTCCCGGGGTGATGTCACCGACCAGGGAGCGATAAAGCGGTGGCGCCCATCTGGAGCGAGTGATGGAGGGCCGTGAGCGCCTGCCGCCTGCGCCCGTGACAGACCGGGGGAAGTTTGTCACCAGGGAGGCCAGCGCTCCACGCCATCACCATAAATTTGGGCATTATTCATAAAGGAATATAGTGAGTTATAGCAGAGATGCTTTATGAACACAGGAATGGTGAGTTATGGGTAAGATAGCTTCAGTAAATAAAAGAGAGAGCCAACGTGTTTGTCAGGGCTGGAGGTCCTCCTGCTTCTCACTGAGGGCAGGCCAGGTGTGTGTGTGTGTGTGCGTGTGCGTGTGCGTGTGCGTGTGCGTGTGTGTGTGTGTGTGTGTGTGTGTGTGTGTGTGTGTGTGTGTGTGTGTGTGTGTGTGTGTGTGTGTGTGTGTGTGTGTGTGTGTGTGTGCGTGCGTGCGTTGTATACTTTTCTGTGTGGTTGCATGAGACCTTGTTCACAGGAGTTTTACGATATGTTCCTCTTTAAAAAATCCTCTGCTTGTTTCACACTGTTTAATTTCAAAGAAAATGGAGTGTGTTTTTGTACTGTACACAGGCTCCTTCTGGATGTCAATTTAATAACAACTAGAGTACATGAAAGAAGAAAGAGAGAGAGAGAGCAGTTTTAGAGAACCATGCTCCAAAGAAAGAAAAAAGAAAGGAAGGAAGGGTATAGCTGGTAATGTACACGGAGTGTATTTGACCTGGCAGTCTTCATTAGAATCAGCAGACGGCCTCCATCATCTCTGCCTCCTCAAAGAGATCTTCTCACTAAAGTTGACTCAAGTCCTGCTCAGCCGAGGACTGGAACAACCATTTATCAGAGTGGGAACAGTGGGGGAGAGGTGAGAGGTGAAGGGTGAGGGTGTTATCAAGGGTTCATCTATTAGTGGAAAGACAACAGCAACAAAAAAAATCCCTCTCTTCTGTGATCACCTGTGGATCAGCATGTGTTGCCTCCCGATTACATTGGAAGGTTATTTTTTGGTATCACTGTTAGATTGAAAATAAATCAGTAATGGTATAATGTATATACTGCTGCTATTGTAGAAGTGTATTGCATATATTGTAACATAAACTGTGTCTGTTGTATATGGAAACAATAACAGGATGCTTTTTCCCAGAGCAATTGAATGTTCTTTTTCACGCGGTGATCCTTTTCCGCCTGGATACTCACCACTAGTCCATATTCGGCTGTCTTTTCTTGAGCCGTGTGGCACATTGAAATTCAAACACTGTTTGTGTCCGTCTTCCCCAGTCACTCCACCAGCAACAATGAGAGAGACGGCCCAGCGAGAGAGAGAGAGTTCTCCTCCAACTCGATGAGTTTTCATTGGGGTTCGCCCACCGCCTCATCACACTGGCCGACGGGGTTATGAGTCCGGTTCAGAGACTGGAGAAAGAAGGGTGCCTCCCGCTGCAGAACGGTGGGGGGGACTTGGGACTCAGGGGTCTTTGTGCATCTCTTGAGTGAGGGGGTGGGGGGTGGAGATTAGAAGTTCTGGGTGAATGGGGAGTCGAGGATTAGGTGGGTTGGTCTGGTCTGGGCCTGCTTTCCTGGGCCTGCCTGCCTGCCTGCTTGTCTGTCTGTCTGTCTGTCTGTCTGTCTGTCTGTCTGTCTGTCTGTCTGTCTGTCTGTCTGTCTGTCTGTCTGTCTGTCTGTCTGTCTGTCTGTCTGTCTGTCTGTCTGTCTGTCTGTCTGTCTCCTGAGCCTGAGAGGCACTCCTCCAGCACAGAACACAGTAAGGAGGGGAGGCGGAGCGTGGAGCCTCTCTGCTGGTTGTCATTCAGATACCATTCAGATACCACGTCAAGATCGACAGGCAGGCAGACACGACCAAGGAGGGCGGGAGAGCTTTAGGCAGGTTGGGCTCAGGAGAGGAGAGGGGCGGACCGGAGAGGGCGTGTTTTTTGTGCGCGGATAAGCCGTTGTCCTGAATGAATGCAGATGTCTCCTGACTGTCCTCCCTGTCTTGTGTTTCTGACGGCCTGTCACCTCTGTCACCGGGGGAGAAAGAGGCAGAAAGAGCCTAGCCTCACTCCCACCCAAAGGGACCGTTAATCCGCTGGCCCCAGCCTCTTTGACTGTCCCAGAGATGGACCCACACTGCAGCGTAGAGAGCCTGCAGCCACTGGGGAGGGATGAACCACTCTGTCATTCACCAGCTTTCAATGGACACACACTCTCTCTCACACACACACACGAGTACTTAGAAATGCCAAGTAAGGTGGCCTGGCCTTGGGAACGATCTGAAAACAAAGTATCAGTGTATTGTCGTAGTCTTAATTCAACAACAGTGAAGTCATTACAGCGCATTTTCAAATTTCCTTACTATTCCCACTAAACGATTGCTAAATGGTGTCGTTGTGTTTGCGGTTAAAAATATGCACTCCGAGTTTCAATGACCGTTGTCCCGTATAGCGTTAATGAATTGTAAAGTGGCCAAGAAAGCTAATTGAAATCTGTGGTGGCGTGTGGAGAGAGAGGCAGAACGTCACGTCACAATCAAGTAGCCAGTGTACTGGGGTCAGTGGTGGCCTATTAGCCTCCATCCCGCTATCCTTTCATCCCTCAATACATTCCTCCCTCCATCCCGCTATCCTTTCATCCCTCAATACATTCCTCCCTCCATCCCGCTATCCTTTCATCCCTCAATTCATTCCTCCCTCCATCCCGCTATCCTTTCATCCCTCAATACATTCCTCCCTCCATCCATCTATCCTTTCATCCCTCAATTCATTCCTCCCTCCATCCCTCTATCCCTCTATCCTTTCATCCCGCAATACATTCCTCCCTCTATTCCTTTATCCTTTCATCCCTCAATATATTCCTCGCTCCATCCCTCTATCCTTTCATCCCTCAATATATTCCTCGCTCCATCCCTCTATCCTTTCATCCCTCAATATATTCCTCGCTCCATCCCTCTATCCTTTCATCCCTCAATATATTCCTCCCTCTATCCCTCTATCCTTTCATCCCTCAATATATTCCTCCCTCCATCCCTCTATCCCTCTATCATTTCATCCCTCAATATATTCCTCCCTCCATCCCTCTATCCCTCTATCCTTTCATCCCTCAATATATTCCTCGCTCCATCCCTCTATCCTTTCATCCCTCAATATATTCCTCTCTCCATCCATCTATCCTTCCATCCCGCAATACATTCCTCCCTCTATCCCTCCATCCCTCTATCCTTTCATCCCTCAATATATTCCTCGCTCCATCCCTCTATCCTTTCATCCCTCAATATATTCCTCTCTCCATCCATCTATCCTTCCATCCCTCAATACATTCCTCCCTCCATCCATCTATCCCTCTCAGAGACTGAGGGTTGAGGTTGTACAGGAACACTGCTACTGAGAACACATATAGTTTATAGACGCCTCATCATCACACAGACACCTAATTGTAATGAGAGTTGAGCTTGCAAATTAAATCTGTGTCCTGGTCTTAGGAATGGTGTGTGTGTGTGTGTGTGTGTGTGTGTGTGTGTGTGTGTGTGTGTGTGTGTGTGTGTGTGTGTGTGTGTGTGTGTGTGTGTGTGTGTGTGTGTGTGTGTGTGTGTGTGTGTGTGTGTGTGTGTGTGTGTGTGTGTGTGTGCGTGCGTGCGTGCGTGCGTGTGCGTGTGTTCGTGCGCTGAGTGAGTTAGTGAGGGAAGGGGGCTCCATTGTTCCAGCGCAGCCTGCAGCACGGCTGTGACTGTGGCCCTCTGCGTACAGGGACCCTCTTCGTCCCCCCCTCCACCAACCTGCTTTGTGTTGGAGGAAATAGAGCTGTGCCCAGCCACCCTAATCAGCTTACAGTGCTAATTCAGCCCCAGCTCCAGCCCCTGACACAGTCCCCAGCCCAATTCCTAGCTTCAGCAGGCAAAACACATTACCAACATCCTCCATCCCTGCATTATCCACCTATCCACCAGCTCCAGCTCTGCCTCTGCTACAGGTGGGGGCCACACAGCACCCTTCCCTGTTTACTTGGAGTGTGTTCCATCTTATTAAACAGCCCCTGTGGGGTGTGTGTGTTTACAGTGTGTGTGTGTGTGTGTGTGTGTGTGTGTGTGTGTGTGTGTGTGTGTGTGTGTGTGTGTGTGTGTGTGTGTGTGTGTGTGTGTGTGTGTGTGTGTGTGTGTGTGTGTGTGTGTGTGTGCGCGTGCGTGCGTATGTGTGTCTACCTCTGCGTGCATGCCATTGTCCACTCTGTCCCTGTTAGGGCGATGAGCGTTCCTCCAGTGTGACTGGAAGTCGATTGTCTTGGAGACATGGTGTCTATTCAAAACAAGAGAAGTTGGGGGTCTTTCCCTCCCTCTCATTTGATTAGTAATCCCTTTCGTTGGTCTAATCTGTCGTGTTTGGTGGTGGAAGGGTAGCTTGGGGGGAGAGGACTGTTATTATTGATGTTCTAATCTCGTGAGAGAGGAGCGAGGAAAGTCGAGGCACATTCAAGAGTGGGAGAGAGAAAGAGAAAGAGAGAGAGAATTCCACTCCACGAGGTCACAGAGCGTGCATTCCAACAGTCTTGTCTCTAGGCCACTCTTCTCTCTTTTAGTCCAAGGGGGGAAAAATAACTTTACAAATGAAGGATTTCCCCCCTCTCTTCCTAGCCCTCTCCTCCCTCCCTGTCCTCCTCTCCTCCCCTCTCTCTCCCTCTCTCTTTCTGGCTGTGGTATCCCAGCAGGGAGGGGAAGCTAGGTTAACTAATTGAACAGGGTCAGAGTGAATTGCAGCAGGACAAAGACTGGCATTAGTGGCACAGCCAGAGGAAGGTGGACCTGGCAACAATGCCAGGTGAAGGAGGGTGTGGATGGGGGGGGGGGGATAGACTAAGAGGTCAGGGGTCACAGACCTTATTAGATCTCAGGAGAATAGGGGGACGTGTTTGGGTGGCTGGGAAGGGCGGGGGGAGTTCACCTGGTAGAAAGGCTACAATAGAGAGTGGGATGGAGGAGGACCGGTGGGTACTCCATTAAAGCTAACTCAGCTTCTGAACAGCCCACTCAGGCCAGACAAGCGTCTGCACACCGGATGCCCCATACTAGGCAGCAAAACATATCCTATAGGAAGGCCAAAGGAAATGCACAGAGCTTAAGTCAAACACAATGACCTATGTCTGTCTATAGGTTTGCCTACGCCATGTCTCTATAGGTGCAACCAATCTCAGTTGGTTGATTCTAAAAACAGGTGCCATTAGCTCTAATCTTAGGAACTTAGTATAGATGGTAACACTGCCTTATAAGACATGCTATAAGACATGCTTTAGTATGTCTACTATCCCAAGCTGTTTTTGCACTCTGAGTATGTCTCTGCTCAGATAGGATGTGATGGCACACAGAGGTTGAGCAACCACACCTGTATAAGGGTCTTTAAAATCACACACACCTCCCTAACTGTCTCCCCTGTCTCCCCTGGCTCCCCTAGCATATTACACTGGGGAGAGAGAGAGAGAGAGAGAGAGAGAGAGAGAGAGAGAGAGAGAGAGAGAGAGAGAGAGAGAGAGAGAGAGAGAGAGAGAGAGAGAGAGAGAGAGAGAGAGAGAGAGAGAGAGAGAGAGAGAGAGAGAGAGAGAGAGAGAGAGAGAGAGAGAGAGGAGGTGAGAGAGTGGTGAAGATATTGAAAGAGAGAGTTTGTGTGTGAGACAGAGAGAAAGAGGAAGAGAGAGGGAGCGTAGAGGGAGAGACAGAGATCGAGAGAGATTGAAAGAAACAGAGAAACACCGGAGCTCCGGGCACAGCCTGGCAGGACTTTTAGGTCCAGCACAGAGAAGAGGAATATAGGAACTCTGTCCCGCTTTTTCTGCTTGAGTCGCCCTAGTCCTTAACTAACAGTCAGATCGCATTACCCAGGCAGTAAATCTAAGTACCGGTTAACGCTAATACTCAAGCGCTAATACTACGCTACAAAACAGCTGTCTCTGTCTGTGGTTGGAACTGTGCAAACAGGCAAAGGCTGGGCCGCCTGTCCTCTCTGAGCTGCTGCTAGACTCTCTTACATGATTATTATGTCCTGAAACTCTCCTAGTAGTGTTTGTGTGCATGCAGGTGTTTGTGTGTGTATGCATGTGTGTCATTTTCTGTTATATGCATTTGGTGTGTGTGTGTGTGTGTGTGTGTGTGTGTGTGTGTGTGTGTGTGTGTGTGTGTGTGTGTGTGTGTGTGTGTGTGTGTGTGTGTGTGTGTGTGTGTGTGTGTGTGTGTGTGTGCGTGCGTGCGTGCGTGTGCGTGTGCGCGCGCGTGCGTGTGTGTGTGTGTGCGTGTGTGTGCGCGTGAGCGTGTAACGTGAGCGTGTAAGGTGAGCATGTCAGTGACTGAATGTGTGTGCGTCTCACTCACTCCCTCTCTCCCTTGTCCCAGTTCAAAGGCTAATGGGTGTGGGGGTCTGGTTTGAGAGCTCATTACCAGGTTAAGAGCTAAAACACAGGCAGGCAGGCCAGCATATTCAGACCCTGACACAGAGCAACACTATAGTCCTCTTTCAATTACTCCATATTGCTCCTCCAATTACGGTGGAGCAGATCCAACGGGAGAGCTGCCACCGTGGAGAGGAAGCAGAGGCCCGATGGCTGTAATGAGGTCCTAACCCTTACAGTGGGCCGTTATGGCATAATGCTTTAATTTGAGCCATATGATAGCCATTGCGTGTCTAAGTTATTGAAAAGTCAATATTTGTGAGCTTGCCCTCACCTCGGATGTGGTCTGGGTTTTGGGATTGGCTGTAGACTGCATAGAGAGAGAGAGACACGAGGGGTAGTGATACAGTACCCTGTGGCACACCTGGTCGCTATCGCTTAAGACTAACACCCAAAACTTGATATAGATATTTTTTCATACCAGACCTGTTCAAATATTATTTCAGATTTCTCAGTTACTTTCACGTACATTGGAAGTAAGTATACATATATATTTTTTTTGAAAAGACAACGCATTTAACCCAGGTATTTGAATATAGTATTTGAAATAAGTATTTGAAAATACTGCCAAATACAATTTGGTAGAATATTTTGGATTTTACAAATAACAATTCAAATACTGCAATACAATTACTTGTTTTGGGCTGTGCATTTTAAAATACTCAAATACATATAAAAAGTATTTTAAATACCAGATACTCAAATACACATGTATTTGAACCCAGTTCTGACCCATGCCATATTATTAGTGCCCTGAGTTTATCTTTACCAGTGACCACATAACCTGATCAAGAAGAACTCTGGGCCCTAGCTCTAGGTTAACTCAGGGCCTATCTCTTACCGTTACATATTGATCCCATTAACACCTGGATCCATGTAGCTGTGTTTGAGTTTGAGTGTGTGGAAGTGTTGGCATCTTCCTGTCAGATCAGAAATAACACTACCTTATTTCATAGTTGTGCTTTCCTTAGAAAACATCTTGAGGTGTACTGTACAAATGCTGTGAATCAGGTTTAATTTGTGTCAAGCTATATCTGCTATTTGTTTACGTTCAGATCAACTTCAGGAATTATTTTAACTTTGTTACCCCGCAAAAAAAGTGTATCTTTTTCATATCCAACATTGTTCATTGTTTAAAGAAATAAATGAAGCAATAAAAAGCCAACTCTTATTGGATTAGACGGCCAGAGTATCTTCATGTGGTTTGCGTTACTCTTTCCTAAACTTCTGTGTGAGGTAAGTGACTGAGGCTAGACATGGCAGTCACCCTGCAATCCACAGATAAATGCAGCCCACTCATCCGCGGACAAAGTGGGACAGATAGAGTTTCTCCTCCGACTGCTAAGAAGGAGAAGGAGAGGGAGAGAGAGAGAGAGAGAGAGAGAGAGAAAGAGAGAGACAGAGGAGCGAGAGAGAGAAAGAGAGAGAGAGGAGAGAGAGGGGATACAGAGAAAGGAAGAGAAAGTAACAACAGGATTATGAGGTGGAGCGAGAATGTGAGAGAGATGAGGTGCAGAATGAGAGGGAGAAAGCAACAGTGATTGAGTTGAGAGAAGAATAAAAGAGAGTGAACGAGAGAGAGCAAGAGGGATAAAGGAGAGGGAGAAAGCACGAGAGAGAGCAATAATAATAGAGAGCGAGAGAGAATGTCAGAGTAAATGAAAGAATGAGCGAGATGTCCCGTGTCTGTTGTCAGAGAGAGACTGGGAGGAAGAAAAGGGACATGCACTGACTGGGAGACAGATTCCCCGGCGTTCTGAAGGGAACGTTCCCGTTCCCGTGCCGTCCCCTAATAGGATTTTCTCGGCTCCAGCAGGTAGTCTGAGTAGGACTCCCAGATAAGGGTTAATGCAGCTCGATGGTTCCTCGGCTGCACAGACGTTTGGGGAGTCTCTGTCACTCCCACCCATTGGCCTGCTTTGTCAGCACCAATCCATCAGAAAGGATTTATCCCCCGGACTAAAACGCAGCGGCCATTTCTGACACATCCAACAAACTTAATGGTTGTCTCCCGGTCCTGGTGCAGGCCCGTCAAGTCCTAATGAGTTAGCGTCTTCCACAGGGATGAGAGAAAGTCTCATGGAAATCAATTTCTCAGCCGATTACACTTTGTCATCAGCCAAAACAAAATAAGAAAAAGACAGGACAGGACAGGAGCAGCAGCGGCAGAGAGCAGAGCTGTGGGATCTCTGAGAAAAAGGCTAACGGGGCATCCCTCTTCTCGCTCTCTCTCTCGCCTCTGATTGTTCCCTGTTTTTCTTCGGGCCCATTTTTATGGCCGCTTCCTTTCCCCTCCAAGACACGTTATGACAGGCATTGTAATCTCTTTAGAGCCGTGGGGACCCTCTCTTTGGGTTCACTCTCCTCTCTGGCCCTGAGTGAAAGCGGGACGGGGTCCAACTGCTACCCAGGACACAGAGCCATAAATCATCCCACCGCCTGGCACGGCTGGTGCACTGCTGGACCGGCCTCCACTTCCTTAACCACTACCAGTTCCTGCAGGGGACAAAAAGGCCTTTGTGGGTTTCTCTGGGCAAGCCAGATCCAGATCCTCTCCCTTTGAGGGCGCTGAGGTTTATGAGCGGTGCTGCCGAGAGGGGCTGTGAGAGGGCATGCCAAGCCAGAAGGAGAGAGAGGGAGTGGGGGGTGGGAGGTTAAGGAGTGGGGGGTGGGAGGTTAAGAAGGACAAAAGGATAGTCCAAGAGATGTGACAAACACAAGGAAGAAGATAATAGCAAGACAAAAGAAAGATGGAGAGAAATTGAGAGTATTTCTATGGCAAAAACTGGTTGGATTAACATTGTTTCCATGACATTTCAACCCCAAATATTGTGATGACATTGAATCAACGTGGAAAAGGAATTGGGTTTGCAAAAAGTCATCAACGTGAGGGCATTTTATTTCACGTTGAATTCACGTTAGATGACAACTCAACCAAATGTAAAACGAAACTAGACGTTGAACTAACGTCGGTGCCCAGTGGGTATTCATTTATCAAACAGGTTCCTATTTTTTACCCCCCATCCTACTTTCACTTCAAGAAAATTAAATATAGCTAGCTCTGAAACTAAAGAAATAGCCATCAGTTGAGTGTCCCAGGCCAGCCCTCTTCTTCTTGATGATCCTGTTCATGCAAACAGAGGCCACCATTTTACCTTAGTCAAAACAAAATAGATATAGCTAGCTGTGAAACAGTTCCAGGCCTGGCCTCAACAAAAGAGGCCTCCCACTCTCCATTTCCCCCATCCATCCAACCTCCATCTTACCTCTCTGTTTCAACGTCTCCACCTCAGCGTCAGCTAGTTAGGGACGACTGTTTTCTTACGGACACAGATCAAGACGTTACAACCGCCCCAGGCACCAGGGGGACCATGTTGGGATGGTGTTGTGAAGCTTCTGACACCGCCGTAAATCTGGTGTGGGTGTCCCATCTCCGCGGTGCCTGTGCGAAGAGAACGCCAATGAGGCGTGAGGATGAACATTCCTGGGCCGTTCTCACAGAAACCCCTGGGTTTTCGCTCTCGGCAAAATAACACTTTTCTGCCACTTCTGACTGGTGCGTCTCTCTACAGCTGCCCAGCTGTCTATCTTTCCACCCTACTGGAATGGCGCTCTCATCCATACTCCCGGCCTCTTAGTGTAAAACCTTTCCTGGGAACTTTGCTTACTTAGTGTATAGCGCCGTGTTTGTGTTAAATGATGAATATGAGGCACCGTCATGTGTGTTATTCCACTGTCTATGAAAGATTGTTCCAATACCAAGCGGCTGTGCGTTGATGTGGATTTTTCCCATATCCACCAGCAGTAGTGTGTCTGTGTTGTAGTCGAGCCACAGAGCCCTCAGTGTGTGAAGTCTGTGGAGTCTGCTAATAGAATGAGTAGAGAGTAGAGGCTGTGCATGGCCATGAATACACTGCCAGGGAACAGCCTTGTGCAGACCAAGTGCCTGGGAAAGAGTGTGGTAATGGGAGAGATTTGTGGTCGGTAGTGGTAGCGGTCGGGGTACTGTGTGTGGTTGTTAGGTCATAGAAATAGAATTACTAGAAGGGACAAAGCCTCTCAGACCACAGCAATTTGACTTCAACACTCATGGGAACACTCGATATGGCCGCCGGTCTGCCCATGACAGAACATTGACTTGAATGAGAATGTATGCTCTAGAAATTATATTTCTATGGCCAGGGCTTTGGCCAACAGGTTGTGCTTGGTGTAGCTCTGGCCTACTCTGTGTGGTTGTCTGGGTTGTGGGTTCCGGGGCCTATGGACCTCAGACTCTCCACACGGGCCAGGCTTGTTGGAGCCTCATCCTGCTGCACCCTCAACCTACTGCAGCGGTGGCAGGCTGGATCCGGGGCCTGTGGACCTCAGTCTCTCCACACAACAGACACGTTAGTCAGATTTTTCACCCAAATGGAAATGCTGCCTGTCACCTCTCCTGCCGCCTCCAACCGCCTCCCCTGTCCAATCCGTCACGCCGCACCGCCGGCCGCGCAAATAGGCCTGCCACTCTCACTGTCATCAGGGTAACGGATGTCCTGTCGTTACCACAGGGCGGGGCGAGGTACGCCCAGGTCCACTCCCCAACCCCCCCTCTCTGGTGATGAGTCTCCCCTCCCTCAGGAGTTGGTTGGGGAGCAGTGTAGAAAGAAGGAAGAGGGTTAACACCCCCATCACTCCCTCTCTCCCCCCTCCACCCCATCTCTCTGGTCCAGACTCAAAAGCAACCATAAGGAGAAAATAAATCGCGTCCACCGCCCGGACTAGTAACCCTAACGGCCGTCATAAATAACGGGGGCCTATTTGAAGGGGAAGATGGGGCATTAGAAGCTATTTACACTGCGGTAGCCGTGCGATCGATCACGAGCAAGCGGCCCATAGATAAGACCGCGGTGATGTCATGGTAATTTATGATGATCTCTGACAGTAAGGCTACAAAGGGATTTTCCGGCCGACAGCTCAATCCGTTTTTTGGGGGATATGATGCATTCTGTCGTCAAGGAAACAATCAGAGGTGGCTGCCACGGCGGCTGGCGGTGCGCTACGGATGCCTGAACCTCGTACACAACCCCTCAATCCAGCCCTCCCTCCCTCGCCACCCAGACAAATGTCATCAGTGTGATTAGGCGCATAAAAAGGGGGGAGAGGGGCCAGTTAAGTCTCTGTCCCACAGCATCATGTACAGTAGTAGGAGACTGTGAGGCTATATGGAAGCGTATGGCAGAGCATAGAGAATGTGGACACACACACACCAGTACACACACACACATGGGCATGTTCGCTGGGGGCTGGCAACACACACACTAGGCCCTAGAACACATAGGCACTGAGCTGCATTCACACACCGACCAGGGCACTGAGATTACTGCTGTCTTAAGCTGTTAAAAAGTGTCTGAAGAGAAAGAGAGTCCCTGGGCTACAGCAGGAGAGATGGAGAGCACTGGAGGGAAGTTAAGAACAGGAGTTTGGCACGGCTACAATCTTTTTTTGGTTTTTGTCGCCGGCCCCTCAAAGTAGAAGGAGGAATATTGTGAATATTAGTGCAGAACTTCTGTCCTGGGTCTAATCCCAGGGACTCTCCACGAGCGGGCAGGCTAGAAGCGTGGTTTGAACACTCGTTACCCCCTCTTGACTGCCCCCTACCCCTTCACCACGCCTCCTCCTCAATACACTCACGACAAGAAAATAATAATAAAAACATGCACAAAAACAGCAAAACAACAAGTCCTGCCCAGCCCTGATAACGGTTGCCGGGGCTTTAAATAAGCAAACACATGTGGCCCTTTGATGTGTCCCTTATCTTGGCAACTAGAAACACTCCCAGAGTTTTCCAGCGAGATCAAATTCCTTGCAATTAATCTGCCATTTATTAATATAAAAAACTTTGTCGCAAAAAACACGCACGCACAGGCTGTGTCCACGCTCGGCATGGCACAGCGCTTCTGGGGGCTTTCATGCTGCTAATGAGAAAGTGTGCAGAGAGAGAGAGAAAGAGAGAGCTGGGGAAGTATTTGAGTGTAACTCCTTATGGACTTGTTGTGTAGCTCCTTAACACCACATGTTAAGGAGCTACACAACAAGTCCATAAGGATGAGGAGAGAGTTTATAGGTGATGACAGTTGAGAGGGAGAAACCGTCCTGGCACAGAAGAGCTCTCACAGAGGAGTACAAAGAGTCAACCGAAGGAGGGGGGCATTACTCACACAGGGGTGGGGTGTTCAAGGGGAACGGAGAGACACAATACAACGGGGTCAGCACTGGGTCACCTAAAGTCCATGAACTGGAGACTCCTGTGTGCTGTCACAGGCATGAGCAGTCCCATCCTCACCCAGAGACACACAGACAGACGGACAGCGTTACACTCACCCGCACACACACACACACACACACACACACACACACACACACACACACACACACACACACACACACACACACACACACACACACACACACACACACACACACACACACACACACACACACACACTCAGACAGTGTATTAGGAGGAGTGTGTGTGTGTGTGTGTGTGGGGGGGGGGTGTGTGGGGGGTCATTGGGATGTGATGGAGAGTTCTCTCAACTCTGACCTCTCAACTCTGACCCATGTGCTGACGAACAGCAAGGGGTTGTTTAAGGCATGGATGTTTCCATGGTGACACTCTAGGGTCATGATGAGGTCAGAGCACTTCCTCATTCGCACAGGTGCTCCTGTAGTATCTCCTCATTCACATTCGTGTTCGAGAGAGAGTGTGTGTGTGCTTTGAGGTTGTGTGTGTGTGTGCCAGGTCCGTGCTGTGTAGTAGGGTGCTGATTGACAGAGGGCATACAGAGGTCCCCTCCCCAGTGCCAGTATCCGACAGAGACACTACAGACTCTACTTTCCTCTCTGCGGGCAGCCCACCACGCCCGCGGCAGCCCCTCGTCCCTATCCCAGCCTGCCTTGGGGGGGTGGGCAGAGTCTTTTGTTAGAGGACACTGTGGGTAATAAATCTGGATCTGGTAAATAGTCCATGAATAAAGGGAGATTTTATCCTCGGTGGCACGCGGAAGATTTAGTGTGCGAGGCAACATCGCCTCTTCAGAACATCTACAAAGTGGTCACTCAGCGAGCTTTAAGAGGCATAAAAAGCCGACGGTAGTCCATTAAACCTCCAACATGAAGATGGGCTCACGGTGGGTGATTTAGCGCCGACAGGTGCGTATATATTCTACTGTGGTGCTCTCTCTCCCTCATTTTTTATTTGTCTCAATGAGGAAATAACTGAGCTCAATGGATTTTAATGGCCAGGTGAAAGAAGAGTCACACAGAGAGAGAGGGAGAGGGAGAGAGAGAGAGCGAGCGAGAGGGAGAGGAAGAGAGAGAGAGCGACAGAGACAGAGACAGAGACAGAAGGCGCTGATAAAGTGTTTATCAGGTCCATTTCAAGACTACAGGACCCCCACCACTTCAGAACCACTAAGTTTATAGACAGTGGCCCTCTCTTGTCTTAAAGGCGGCCATTTGAAGTGGTACATAAAGTGGAATAGTGAGGAGTGATGGTCCAGGGGATGGGGGTGCCGAGGAAGAGGGGGTCAGAACAGTTCACTTTTCACCTCATGTTGACTAACTCAATGTTGAGTGTGCGACAACATGTATGTCAAGGAGTATTGTATGGAGAGAATGATGTGTAGAGAGAGAGAACCCATTTCTATGCAAACACTGCATATTTGTACTGTGCTAGGCCTGTGTCATTCTCCATTTTGCATGTGACTGGTTACAGTATGAAAATGTTCTCTATTTTCCTTCCTTATCTCAGATTCTTACTGTTTCTTTACACAAACAACCTGTTATCCACACACACTATCTCTGCCTCAGTGCATTCCCTGGAATCACGTTCTCTATGTTATTTGTTCTCCTTGATTAAATGACACACCTTTGTAAGTCATTCTCTGTCACCTCTAAGCACTTGCTCCGCTAAGCCCTTGAGAAGTTGAACGTTGAATATTTAAATGTCTGCGTCCCAAATGGCCCCCGTAGAGGAATAGTGTGCCATTTGGGATGTATGCTTGGTCCCGGATTCCTTCTCTGTGCTTTTCTGACAGTGATAGGCTTTCACTGAGCACTCAGCGGTCTGTTTGTCCTATACAAACACTGCTCAGGATCACAGCCCCATACTCACACACACGCACACGCACGCACGCACACACACACACACACACACACACACACACACACACACACACACACACACACACACACACACACACACACACACACACACACACACACACACACACACACACACACACACACTCCTCTGATGGCCAATGCAAGGCTTTATTAATGCACCCTCTATATCAGGAGTGTGGTGCTCTAAATGTTTTTGTAAGGCATAGTGTGTGTGCTGTGTTCCTCTCCTCTCCTCCTCTCTCATCTCCTCCTCTCCTCCTCCCCGCCCCTCCCCTCTTCTCTCCAGTCCTCTCCCTCCCTGTCGGTAGAAAGACGTAGGGCCTGATCAGTGGAAGCTGATGTCCTAATAGAGATGTAATGAGAATAGATCTGTTCTCTGCCCGTCCGCGCGTCCTAACGTGCCGCTGTGTTCAGCCACTTATGAAAGACATGGGGGGAGAGTGCGACGTGCTCCGGTCTCTAACGCAAAGATAATATTCACTGTTTTATCCACCTCTCCCTGACAAATGGCCGTCATTAATCAGGATCCGTATAGCCTGCTGTGTGTGTGTGTGTATGTGTGTGTGTGTGTGTGTGTGTGTGTGTGTGTGTGTGTGTGTGTGTGTGTGTGTGTGTGTGTGTGTGTGTGTGTGTGTGTGTGTGTGTGTGTGTGTGTGTGTGTGTGTGCTTGGGTGCATAGTTTGCTGGCTCTGAGAGAGGTTTAGATAGCAATGTGACATGCATTCTGCAGTGTCCACTACTAATGTGCACTGTATGTACATTGCTGCATAATGCTGTGATCCACCATGACACCACCGTGTCACCCACACACACGCACGCACGCACGCACGTACGCACACACACACACACACACACACACACACACACACACACACACACACACACACACACACACACACACACACACACACACACACACACACACACACACACACACACACACACACACACACACTTTTCAGTCCAGCAGCCATCCCCCTATCCTGGACTGGTCTCTTTTGGGTACCTGCAGTGGAGCTGTGGAGAGAATGAAAGAATGAAAGAAAGAAAGATATAAAGAGAGAGAGAGAGAGAGAAAGTAAGGGAGTTGCAAGGGTAAATAAATGGGAGGTTAACTGGCACAAAGGGTGAGTGCTCCGGGCCAGTATTTGTCTGTGGAGGGAGCCCGATGAGGCCCTTTGTGTGAATGAATGGGTCTCTCCTTCATGTTATCATGATGTGGAGTCATTAATCACTACCCTGACAAACACACAGGGACTGCTGCCCAACGGCCCGCGACACACACACATACACACACAGCGAGACATCGATGCACACACACACAGTCAGAACACCACGCACACAGTCACACGCACGCACACAGTGCGCCTGAGATCTGTACATTCAGTTTTTTTCTGTATTACAGAGAGTGTGAGCGAAGGTGTGTGTGTGTTTGTATTTGTGTCCTTCCTGCGTCACTGGCTCACCCCTGCCCTCCCCACTCCTCCCTGGCTGTGAGTTCCCTGTTGAGGTGTCCCTGCAGGGCTGCTGTCCCACACAGAGGCTCCATTCTCTGGGCTGTGTGTCTGTGTGTAGCCCAGGCCCTGGTCCCTCCTCCTGGCCCCAGTCTAGCCCTGGCCTTCCCTTCCCTGGCTCCCTGGAGGAGCTCTCCACTGCCAAGTCCACACTGCAGTTGCCCAACACAAACCAGAATGACCCACCCGTCAATCTGCCCTTCTTACCTGTGAGCACAGCCACCACACACACATGGACACACCCACACGTGTGCACGTGAGCAGGCATGCACACACACAGACACATAGATACACACACACAGACGTGTACGCACACACATACCCTCTCGTTCGGAGTCACACAGAGGGTTTGCCAATGCTGCCCTCCTCAAAATCCTGCCAATGTAACATAGAGAAAGGCTGTTGACATGTTTTGCCAAAGTCTCTGTCTCCCCCTCCTCACTCTTTCAGGGGCTTTTCAAAAGTCTGGCTCGCTCTGTCTGTCTGTCTGTCTGTCTGTCTGTCTGTCTGCCTGCCTCTCTCCCTCCCTGTTTGTCTGTCTGTCTGTCTATCTATCTGCCTGTCTGCCTTTCTCTCTGTCTGCCTGCCTGCTGGAGCGTGGTCACTGTCTCTAAGCTGTTTAGCTTCTGGAGACCACTAAGTTACTGCACTCACTAGCGGGACCATCACAGGTCCAGCCCACAGCCGCTGGCGTACATATTCAGCCATTTACTGAGGAGAGAGAGAGAGAGAGAGAGAGAGAGAGAGAGAGAGAGAGAGAGAGAGAGAGAGAGAGAGAGAGAGAGAGAGAGAGAGAGAGAGAGGGAAGAGACAGGGAGAGGGAAGAGACAGGGAGAGTGAAGAGGAAGGGAGAGTGAAGAGGAAGGGAGAGTGGGAAGAGACAGGGAGAGTGGGAAGAGACAGGGAGAGTGAAGAGGAAGGGAGAGTGAAGAGACACGGAGTGGGAAGAGGAAGGGAAAGAAAATTGAAGGAGATATAGAAGGATAAGAGTGAGGGAAAATGAAAAAGTGGTTGTAGATAATTCTTTTTTTAAATGATGAAGTTGGAGAGTGATGTCATTTACGTTATACATGCTGGATGTGTTTAATTAATGTTTCTGTATGTTTGCACAGTTCATACTGTTCCCTTCCTGATACCTATTGTTAATTCTTCCAAATGTGCCTGTGTAGTGAATACTTCTATGACCACAGTAGCTGCAGTCATGTCCCGCTAAGTGGACGTGCTCTTCTTTCCCATTGGCATACAGTACATCTGTGATCACCCCATGTCTGTCTGTCTGTCTGCAGTCTAACAGTGTCCTGCATCGGAGGAATGCACGACCTCACACATGAGAACGTTTAAAAGACTGGAGTTGTGTTTAATAGTTCTGTTGATGATAATTGTGGGCTGTGTGATGACTTGCTCGTTAAAGCCAGGCAGTAACAGTGGACTCACTATAATTACAGCTTGTTAGGAACATAGCCAATCAGTGGCATTCGTTTCGGCGAGTGCCACGCCCACGCCCAGGTCCTGTGATCTCTGTGTGGAGGACCAGGGCTTCCTGATGGTACCCTGCCAGGCTGCCTGCCACCCACCGTATCTAACGACTCCACCCAACACACAGCACCAACCACACCTTATGTGGCCCTGGGTCATGGCCAGAACCATTTAAACATTTTGTTGCAGTGTGCCCTACTGAACATGACCCAAGTCCAACATACTGAGCACATACACACCTCAGCAGTGAGCGGTGATCGTTGACTTTGATTGACTGCTTGATGACTACTACCTGCAACTAATTCAATACTACACATGCCGATGCATTCCATCCGTTCCCCTGTTGTGGTCAGTGGCGTTGCTATACTCTAAGCCCGAAGCTAGCCCAGAGACAGGTACAGGTGAGGAATGTTATTTTGACCAATATTGTCGCAGCAGAATAATCCTGCAGTTAAATGATTTCAACATTTAGTCCATTCACACCTTTCCTCTGAAGTATTGTTGATTGATCGATGGTTAGGCAATTAGCTGGACAAAATGAGTCTGAGTTTATGTCAGTCCTGCCCTTCAGGAAAATTCTC
This sequence comes from Salvelinus alpinus, assembly GCF_045679555.1. Lineage (NCBI taxonomy): Eukaryota > Metazoa > Chordata > Actinopteri > Salmoniformes > Salmonidae > Salvelinus > Salvelinus alpinus. The sequence continues at coordinate 9,892,700 of NC_092107.1, forward strand.
AGCGACAACAGAGTGATCAAATTAAGATCCTACATATGTAGCTGAGAGAGGGCTTGCAGAGGGCTTTGGTAAGCCAAACATGGAGGGGGAGCTGTGATGTGGCTGTGCTGTGGGTCTGGCTCTGTGTGTGCTGGGCGGCTGGTACGTAACTGCCTATCATTTCAGATTTCTGGTTAGCTAAATAGCACCGTGGTTCAATAGCCATCAATATAAATAGTCCTTGTAAAATGTTTCTGGGATCAGTAAGGGCTGGCTTGTTAGGAGCAGGAGAATGTATGATGCCCAGGCCAAGGGGCATATGGATCTGATCAGAGAACAGTAGTTAGAGTCTATGGGCTGTTATGCCCTGCTCTCAGAGACACATGCACTCTGTTCTTTCGTTATCTCGTTATTTTGTTCTTGCGCTCTCTCAATCTTTACCTCTCTCTCACTCTCTCCTTTTGGCTTTGTGCTATTTCTCCTCTCATCTATAATGTTTCGTTTTGTCTTCACCTCTCCTATCACCTTGTTAATAGTGGTCTGTTGTGTGGGTGTTTTTTTTTGTGTGTGTGTGTATATAAGTGTGCGTGTGGGTGGGTGTCTGCACATGTGTGTGTGTTAATGCGCACAAGTGTGCGTGTGCCTGTGTATCTGCTCCTCACTGATCCTCTGTCGAGGGCTTTATCGAGTGAGTAAAGCGGCTTCCCAGACATCCATGGCTTTTAATCACAATGTCATGTTTTAAACTGAGACTAAATGAATCCCCCCCCCCCCCCCCCCCTCTTTGTTTCTTACCTCAAATATTTACTGTTGGCGTTGTCTATTGCTGTGGCCTCAGTAGAACTGGGACTGGGAGACAGGGAGCACTGTGCTGTTGCCGTGCTACGTTACAGACTGTGGGTCTGGGCCAGAGGCGGTGCCGAGCGGCCGTGTAGCCCGCTTAATTGAGATCTCAACGTGACATCTCGGAGCGCTCGTAAATTACAATGTGTTGGCCAGACAGGCCGGGTAGGGGCCCAGGCCTCGCTCCCTCTGCAGCAGCAGCCCCTCAGACATGTGTGTGCCTGGCTCTTATTACAACAAGGGTGGAGGGAGATGAGGGTTGTGTGCGGGGGGGGGGTTATGTGTGTGTGTATGTGTCTGTGTGTGTGTGCCCTGCAGGGACCCCTCCCACAACATACACTAACCCCCCTGAACAAACACAGATCCATCTATTCCTTCTGCCAAACCACCAATCCACTTCTCTTTGCACCACAGCCACTTTCTACATCCCAGACTAACTCCTTTGCTAACCAGGCCCCTCCCCCCTTTAGCAACTGGAGCCACTCCTATATACTTTCACCATCTGGCCACTCCTACCAAATACATTTTTTGTAAGGCATTCATACATTTTCTTGCGTTGATTCGTTTTTTGTTCGTTATTTTTAGCACCATTACCTCAGGGTTCTGTTTACAGTGGACAGGGGGTTCATATCTTGCAACTGCATAGACTATGCATATGTACACAATCATACACTCACACTCTTTCACTCACACTCACACACACACACACGCACACACACTCTGACGAGAACATGCATGTATACACACTTGCCACTCATGCGGTATGTGTGATTATATTTAGAAGCTGTAATGGGTGTGATGTCATTGCTTCGTGCTTCTGAGAGCAATCTGGCAATCTGGAGAGTGTCAATCACCTTAGCCTGCAGGCGTTGGTAGTGGGGACGAGGGGGGTAGTCTGGAGGGGTGGTGGGGTACAGGGTTTAGTAAGGGGGTGATGGTGGGGTACAGGGTTTGATGAGCGAACTCGTATTAACAAAGACCCAACATATGAGCTGCACATGATGCAATATTATATGAGCTGTGGGCTTCATCAGTCTCACCTCATCACCGCACTACACACACACACACACACACACGCACACACACACGCACGCACACGCACACGCACACGCACACACACACACACACACACACACACACACACACACACACACACACACACACACACACACACACACACACACACACGCAGTACATGTTTGTTTGAAAGTACTACGTATTCTGTTACCAAGGGTGACTGTTTTATTTAAGCTTTACACACTATCTTCTAATGGCTGGGCCATGTGTTCAGGTGTGTTTCAATTTCCAGTGAAGGTGTGAGGTTCTGTGAAAGAGGGTTTGTGTGTGCAGGCATCTGTGCAGGTATTTGGCGAGGACAGTGTATGTCATAGTGTGCTGGGGGAGAGTGCAGTTGATAATGTTTCTCTGAGGGTGTGTGATAATTTGTCACATTTGTGTGTGTGTGTGTGTGTGTGTGTGTGTGTGTAGTATGTTTCCGTACTTGTGTATGCGTGCTCATAAACCAACCGGACCCTCGTTAGCATAGCCACCTCAACGCACCTCCTCTCACTCATTAGCATAAATTACCTCAAATGAGTTTTGACTTTCCCAGAAGTGGAGTGGCGGAGCGTGGAAAGAGAGGGAGGGTCAGGGGAAGGAAGAGGGACAAACTACAAAGTGACCAGCCATGCGGCGGCCATCTTGACGTCCTTGCTCTCTTTATTGAGCGCATGTTAATGTGTTAATGAAATGCACTGTGCAAAGAGAGAGGGGGGGCATCCATATAAATGGCTAATTAAAATAATGAGGAAGGAAGAAGGATGTAGTGCTGTGTCACTATTGATGAATTAATTGATTAAACCGGCCGCACTGGCCTGACAGACAGACACCCAGTCCTGTCTGTTCTCTGTTGTTCCCAGAACAACTCAAAGAGATCCAGACAGGTTAGGATATATAGGAGGGCTACTCTGTCAATGTACACTGCTTTGTGCACACACACGCACAAACCCGTACAAATACACACACACACACACACGTGAGCATATAGATAGTATGCACGCAAGCACACATCCACACACACACATGCACACGTGTACACTCACATACACATACTTATACACACACACAGAGGACCGGGTATACCGTACTTTAACACACATCACAACAATTTCACACATTATTGGCACATGCACAGCAATACAATAAAGGTTCTGTACAAACAAACAGAATTGTAAAACACATGTTCACATCTCACATCCCATGTCTTTGAGGTTAGTCCCATGTCTTTGAGGTTAGTCCCACGTCTTTGAGGTTAGTCCCACGTCTTTGAGGTTTGTCCCACGTCTTTGAGGTTTGTCCCACGTCTTTGAGGTTTGTCCCACGTCTTTGAGGTTAGTCCCACGTCTTTGAGGTTAGTCCCACGTCTTTGAGGTTTGTCCCACGTCTTTGAGGTTAGTCCCACGTCTTTGAAGTTAGTCCCACGTCTTTGAGGTTTGTCCCACGTATTTGAGGTTAGTCCCACGTCTTTGAGGTTAGTCCCACGTCTTTGAAGTTAGTCCCACGTCTTTGAGGTTAGTCCCACGTCTTTGAGGTTTGTCCCACGTCTTTGAGGTTTGTCCCACGTCTTTGAGGTTAGTCCCACGTCTTTGAAGTTTGTCCCACGTCTTTGAGGTTTGTCCCACGTCTTTGAGGTTTGTCCTACGTCTTTGAGGTTAGTCCCACGTCTTTGAGGTTTGTCCCACGTCTTTGAGGTTTGTCCCACGTCTTTGAGGTTTGTCCCACGTCTTTGAGGTTAGTCCCACGTCTTTGAGGTTAGTCCCACGTCTTTGAGGTTAGTCCCACGTCTTTGAGGTTAGTCCCACGTCTTTGAGGTTAGTCCCACGTCTAGCAATCATTTCCCACAGATTAAGGTTTTTTTTTTCTTGTAAATTTGCACCATAGGAGGCCTGAATATTTAAAGTCTGTTTGTGCTTTAGGCTTCAGGCAGATGATTTTCTGTGATACTATTACACTCTAATACTGTAGACTGATTTAGATTCTAGATATTCTCCCATAGTTGTTATGTTTCATTTTCACCTCTTAAATAGGGGTTTTAATCATCCTATAACATCCTCCCAGACCTTCCCAACCTCAAATGGTGGCAAACTGATCAGAATATATTTATATGAATAATGATAACCTTAACGTTTAGTATCAAAATGTGTTTTTATCTTTTCTCCTCTTCTTCCTCCTATAGACGAGTGCCCCTGTTTTCCAACAACATATTAAGGCTAAGTTCATCGTTAGGACCTTCATAACAGCTTTGTTAAATCTCCGAGCTGTTTCCCCAAAACAATGTTATTAACGTTGTAATCTAACGCCTGCCTCTCAGACCACTCGTAGAACAGCCAAGTGCATCACTTTACACGCGGAACGTCTCTGCGGAACACATGGTTTATGAGTCTCTCTGTGACAGCCGATAACTTCGGAACAAAGTTGACTACAAATACAAAGTTGCCAATGTCTTTGCAATTGATACAAACAAGCCACATATAAAAACATGCTTCGGATGAAAACCGAGATGACTGTAGGCTATAGGACTATTTCAATCCTAATGAAATAGCCTACATTTCATGTTCAATCAAATTAGTTATATAAAACAAATAGAAGTTGATGCTGGATAGTGAACAATTCCAGAAAAGCCTTTGTGCATAAAATAAACTCCCAGAAGTAATCACCCTGATGAAGGCTGTTGTAGCCGCAACATGTCTGTGTTTAAAATGTTTTATTGCCATGCATAAGCCGTGAAACAATAAAGGCTTTAAAATGTTTCAACAACGTGAGAGTGACTTGTTTACTTCTGGAAGTTTGGGAATGTAACGGCTTTCGTCGGTGGAAGAAGGAGAGGACCAAAGCGCAGCGTGGTTAGTGTTAATCTTCATTTAATAATAATCAAAAACCTGAACACTACAATTACAAAACAACAAAAGTGAAAACCGAAACAGTTCTATCTGGTGCAGACACACGAAGACTGAAGACAACCACCCACAAAACACAATAGAACACAGGCTACCTAAATATGGTTCCCAATCAGAGACAATGACTAACACCTGCCTCTGATTGAGAACCATATCAGGCCAAACGAGAAACCCCACATAGAAACAGAAAACATAGATCATACCCACCCAACTCACGCCCTGACCACACTAAAAGAAAGAAAATACAAAAGAACTATGGTCAGAACGTGACAGGGAAGCATTAGATTAAGCTGCCTCAATATTTGCAGCTGTAGGTGGTAATATCTCTCTAGGAGCTGATCTGTTGTCAGTATTGGGAAGTAATTATAATGTTAAGGTCAGATTTGAATGGAGAAATTTGGGCCGAGAGCAGCCCTCCCTTTCTTTCGATCCTATCAGTATCGACAAATGCTCCGACGACGCACTTAGTGACCGTTCTGTCTGCGTGCTGTTTTAGGAACCGCGTGTTACATCTTCGGCCGTTGTAGGAAAGATGTATTGTTCAATCGCTTTTGTGAAACCAGGCCCTGGTCTGTATGTTTCCACCCCCCCGCCCCTCAGATCTAAAATCCTTCTATTTTCTCCCCTCGTCCTCTAAACCTGTCGTTTTTCCCGGGCTGGTTGTGGTATAGGGCAGGGCAGCTTGTGCACAGACAGACGTTCCTGCTCCCTGCAGAATCAGGGCCCATCAATCATGTTAACATGTTAATTAGCAGGATTTATTTTATTCAGCAGAAATAACAGTGAGTATCCCATTACAGAGCTTGGCCCAGGGGGGAGAGGAGGGTGGAAGAGGGTGGGGAGAGGGGGAAGGGGGGGGGGGGGGGGGGGGGGGGTCCTCAAGGGAAGTGCCCCTTTCCCTCAGAGTGGAACACCCAATCTTTCTTACTCACTCTCTCTCTCTATATATATATATACTGTACTGTATATACTGTATATTTCTCTCTCTCTCTATCTCCCTCTCCTTCTCCCTCTCTCAGACCAGTTACGGCTATAGATTTACACTGCACTTCTCAACACTGGCTTGTAAATAAGATTAGAAAAATAATATGATCTCTAGCGTTTCCGCAGATGACATTCTACGAGAGCTTTCGTGTTTCATGAATAGCTGTTTTAGGTGGTGAGGCCCCTACCCTAGTCCACAATCCAATAGCTCAGCTCTGCCAGGGTACATGAACTGGCTGTGTATTTGAACATGTTTATTTGTGCCTGTGTGTGTTTGCCCAAAGGTTTGATTGATACTATTAAATGTCATATTGAGGTTGATTTAGGGATAAGTAGGAACAGGGATGTTTATGGAAGGATACGGTCACGACTGGAGGAAGTTGTGTGTGTCACCTGTAGGTCCTCTCCTGGAATTGTCCTGTTTCCCCTCCCTTCCTCTCCTCTTGTTCTGTTCTGTCACTGAGGGGGGGGGGGGGGGGGACTGGTGGAAAAGAGAGTGAAAGGCACGAGAAGGAAACACAAGAAGGGAATCTGATCCACCTTGTCTTTATCCTGGCTAGTAAAATCACCCCATGTTCCGCATCACTTTAGCCACACACTCTTACTACTGTGTGTGTGTGTGTGTGTGTGTGTGTGTGTGTGTGTGTGTGTGTGTGTGTGTGTGTGTGTGTGTGTGTGTGTGTGTGTGTGTGTGTGTGTGTGTGTGTGTGTGTGTGTGTGTGTGTGTGTGATTTACTGAGGGCCCTGTGTCTGATTGTTTCACCACCTGGGCCCATGGTGTTCACAGATTAGTGCCTACCACCCTGACAATCAAATCAAACACAGGTCAGGTTTCTCTGCTGTCTTTGTGTCAGATGTGTTAAGCAATTTTTAGAGTGGCCCTATCTGGTTTCTCCTCTGGGCTGAGTTGACTAGTAACTCTCCCTCTCTCTACCAATTCAATTCAATTCAATTCAAGTGGCTTTATTGGCATGGGAAACATATGTTAACACAGCCAAAGCAAGTGAGGTAGATAATATACAAAAGTGAAATAAACAATAAAAATGAACAGTAAACATTACACTCACAGAAGTTCCAAAAGAATAAAGACATTACAAATGTCATATTATGTATATATACAGTGTTGTAATGATGTACAAATGGTTAAAGTACAAAGGGGAAAATAAATAAGCATAAATATGGGTTACATTTACAATGGTGTTTGTTCTTCACTGGTTGACCTTTTCTTGTGGCAACAGGTCACAAATCTTGCTGCTGTGATGGCACACTGTGGTATTTCACCCAGTAGATATGGGAGTTTATCAAAATCGGGTTTGTTTTCGAATTCTTTGTGGATCTGTGTAATCTGAGGGAAATATGTGTCTACAATATGGTCATACATTGGGCAGGAGGTTAGGACGTGCAGCTCAGTTTCCACCTCATTTTGTGGGCAGTGTGCACATAGCCTGTCTTCAGTTGAGAGCCAGGTCTACCTACGGCGGCCTTTCTCAATAGCAAGGCTATGCTCACGGAGTCTGTACATAGTCAAAGCTTTCCTTAAGTTTGGGTCAGTCACAGTGTTCAGGTATTCTGCCACTGTGTACTCTCTGTTTAGGGCAAAATACCATTCTAGTTTTCTCTGTTTTTTGTTAATTCTTTCCAATGTGTCAAGTAATTATCTTTTTGTTTTCTCATGATTTGGTTGGGACTTTGCTGTCCTGTTGCTGTCCTTTGCTGTCCTGTTGCTGTCCTGGGGCTCTGTGGGGTGTGTTTGTGTTTGTGAACAGAGCCCCAGGACCAGCTTGATTAGGGGACTCTTCTCCAGGTTCAGTACTCTGTAGGTGATGGCTTTGTTATGGAAGGTTTGAGAATCGCTTCCTTTTAGGTGGTTGTAGAATTTAACGTCTCTTTTCTGGATTTTGATAATTAGCGGGTATCGGCCTAATTCTGCTCTGTATGCATTATTTGGTGTTCTACGTTGTGCACGGAGGATATTTTTGCAGAATTCTGCATGCAGAGTCTCAATTTGGTGTTTGTCCCATTTTGTGAATTCTTGGTTGGTGAGCGGACCCCAGACCTCACAACCATAAAGGACAATGGGTTCTATAACTGATTCAAGTATTTTTAGCCAAATCCTAATTGGTATGTTGAATTTTATGTTCCTTTTGATGGCATAAAATGCCCTTCTTGCCTTGTCTCTCAGATCATTCACAGCTTTGTGGAAGTTACCTGAGGCGCTGATGTTTAGGCCAAGGTATGTATAGTTTTTTGTGTGCTCTAGGGCAACGGTGTGTAGATGGAATTTGTATTTGTGGTCCTGGTGACTGGACCTTTTGTGGAACACCATTATTATTGGTCTTACTGAGATTTACTGTCAGGGCCCAGGTCTGGCAGAATCTGTGCAGAATATCTAGGTGCTGCTGTAGGCCCTCCATGGTTGGTGACAGAAGCACCAGATCATCAGCAAACAGTAGATATTTGACTTCAGATTCTAGTAGGGTGAGGCCGGGTGCTGCAGACTTTTCTAGTGTTCCCGCCAATTCGTTGATATATATGTTGAAGAGGGTGGGGCTTAAGCTGCATCCCTGTCACACCCCATGGCCCTGTGGGAAGAAATGTGTGTGTTTTTTGCCTATTTTAACCGCACATGGCTCAAGACTCCCTCTTGATGGATCAAGACTCCCTCTCTCACTCTCTCCCACCATGGTTCCTGTTGCAGAGAAAGAGAACAGAACTGTAGCAGGAGAGGGGTGAGGAGGGAGAGGGATGAAGGGGGAGGATGAGCGGGATGAGGAGGTACAGGAAAGGTACAGGGAGTGGATTTAGGAGCCATTAGACGTTGGAGAAGATGTAGAAGCATAAGAGCATTTGTAAGAGATGAGAATCATGCCAAAGAGATGTCTCCATGTATCTGGCCCATATATATATATCTGTCTGTCTGTTCCCACTTCCCAGGACAGACGGATCATATCTCACCCTCCTCTTTCAGCGTTTCAACCAGCATCCTATTTGCATTGACGAGGCACTGTGGTGGTGTGGAGTAGTTTGGGGGGGGGTCTAACGAAGTGGTCTGGAGATTGCATCGATGGATACTTGCCAAACAATCCCACCCCCCTCCACACACCCCACTCCACACACCCCGCTCCACACACCCCACTCCACACACTCCGCTCCACACACCCTCCTCCACACACCCCCCTCCAGCCCATCGATGAGTGTACCACTCTAAAAGCTCACAAATTCTGCTCCCTGTGACAATGGTTAGGTCAGACTAGATAAAGCTTTCCCCATTAGGCCCTCAACGAGCCTGGGACAGGGAGAGACAGAGGGCCGAGGAGGAGGAGGGGAAGGGGGGAGGAGGAATGACAAATAACAGCAGGACCATAACTCTGCTGCCTGGGAAACTTTGTCCGTGTATTTGGACGGGGATAAGTGTTCTGCATCAAATGGGTTTTAATTAGTGGGGCCAAGTGGCGGCTGTCATTAGCCAGCTCATTTGCATATTTACATGGCCAGCCGGGCTGTTTGGATGGCTGCAGCTCTCTGGGGCTCGCTCTGTCTCCCCCCGCCTCTGGAGCTGTACCACTACTTGGAGAGGGACGAAGATGGATGGATAGAGAGAGGGAGAGCGAGAGAGAGAGCAAAAGAGAGAAAGTGAGAGAGAGAGAGAGAGAGAGAGAGAGAGAGAGAGAGAGAGAGAGAGAGAGAGAGAGAGAGAGAGAGAGAGAGAGAGAGAGAGAGAGAGAGAGAGAGTTGGAAAACAACAAAGGAGACTGAGTGAGAAGGAATGACAGAGAGAAACGAGAGTAGAATCGACAGAGGTAGAGTGCACAGCTCTCTCCAGTCGTGTGTTAGGGAGCATCATGAGATGGAAGGTGTGAATAATTGAACAGGCTGTTTAGAGGTGATGGATCAAGACTAATACCTCTCTTCTCCTTGGCCTGATGAAACACTCTCTCAACGCTGTTGGAACACTCTGAGAAAACTCTTGGAACATTCTCTGAACACTCTCTGCGAGCTGCCTGTCTGTGGTCCAGTGTAAGGGAACCTCGCTGGTCTGCAAGGGTCATACCGTAACTGAACCGTGACTCTGGTTGTGGTTGTGGTATTGTGTTTTATATGATATAGGTTCGGTGTGGTTTTACTCCTGGCCCTATAGAAGTACTGACTACCATGTGGATGGATGAGGGCATTGGGTATTGATGTTGGTTGTGTTGCGGTCTTTATGAATGGGCAGTGTGGTCATTGACCTGCTATTATGGAGGCTTTGACCTCAGGGCTCCTCCCACCCAGACGATACATCAAATCAAATCAAATGTTATTGGTCACATACACATGGTTAGCAGATGTTAATACGAGTGTAGCGAAATGCTTGTGCTTCTTGTTCCGACAGTGCAGTTATATCTAACAAGTAATCTAACAATTCCACAACAACTACCTTATACACACAAATGTAAAGGGATGAATGAGAATATGTACATATAAATATATGGATGAGCGATGGCCGTGCAGCATAGCCAAAATGCAGTAGATGGTATAGAACAGTATATACATATGAGATGAGTAATGTAGGATTTGTAAACATTATTAAAATGGTATAATTTAAAGTGACTAGTGACACCATTATTAAGTCCATTTATTAAAGTGGCCAGAGATTTGAGTCTGTATGTTGGCAGCAGCCAGTCTATGTTAGTGATGGCTGTTTAACAGTCTGATGGCCTTGAGATAGAAGCTGTTTTTCAGTCCCTCGGTCCCAGCTTTGATGCACCTGTACTGACCTCGCCTTCTGGATGGTAGCAGGGTGAACAGGCAGTGGCTCGGGTGGTTGTTGTCCTTGATGATCTTTTTGGCCTTCCTGTGACATCGGGTGCTGTAGGTGTCCTGGAGGGCAGGTAGTTTGCCCCCGGTGATGCGTTGTGCAGACCGCACTACCCTCCGGAGAGCCTTGTGGTTGAGGGCTGTGCAGTTGCAGTACCAGACTGTGATACAGCCCGACAGGATGCTCTCGATTGTGCATCTGTAAAAGTTTGTGAGTGTTTTAGGTGACAAGCCACATTTCTTCAGCCTCCTGAGTTGAAGAGGCGCTGTTGCGCCTTCTTCACCACGCTGTCTGTGTGGGTGGTCCATTTCAGTTTGTGGTTGATGTGTACGCCGAGGATCTTAAAACTTTCCACCTTCTCCACTACTGTCCCGTTGATGTGGATGGGGGCGTGCTCCCTCTGCTGTTTCCTGAAGGCCACGATCATCTCCTTTGTTTTGTTGACGTTGAGTGAGAGGTTATTTTCCTGATGTTACTATCCGAGGGCCCTCACCTCCTCCCTGTAGGCTGTCTCGTTGTTGTTGGTAATCAAGCCTACCTGTCACATCTGCTCCTGCCACGCCCTCTAGTGCTCATTCTGTGTCTCCTTGACCTGCCACCACTCCCCCAGTACTCTCTCCCTCTGTGTGTGTGTGTGTGATTGTGTGGGCGGAGACAGGTGTGCTGGAGTCAGAGCAGATCCCTACCAGCTGCAACCTGTTCCATAAAGGTCTCTGCAAATACTCAGTCCTGCCACTTCCACACTGCCAGATCGTAATCTCTGCTCAGTCAGTCCATGTTTCTAGCCGTTTGTTCCTGTTGTCTTGTTGTGCCTGTTTTCCCTTGCTCCCTTGGATTCCCCTCCGGACCTGCTTACCCTGTCCCAACACCTCAGCCTCCGCACCTGGATTCCGGCAACCCGCCCAAGCTTCCCCTGGCCTGCACTCCATCTTCCCCTCGTGTTTCAATAAATACCTGGGTTACCTCATCCCAGTATCCTCGTCTGAGTCTGCTCTTGGGTTCACTCGTTCCGCTCCGCGTGACACTACCAGTGTAGTGTCATCTGCAGAATTGATGATTGATTTGGAGGTGTGCATGGCCACGCAGTCATGGGTGAACAGGGAGTACAGGATATGGCTAAGAACGCACCCTTGTGGGGCCCCAGTGTTGAGGATCAGTGTAGTGGAGATTTCTGTTGTTTCTGATTTCTGTTTTTTGAGTGTTGTTTCCTACCTTCACCACCTGAGGGCGGCCCACCAGGAAGTCCAGGACCCAGTTTGCACAGGGCGCGGTCGAGACCCAGGGTCTCGAGCTTAATGACGATTTTGGAGGATACTATAGTGTTAAATGCTGAGCTGTAGTCAATGAATAGCATTCTTACATAGGTATTCCTCTTGTCCAGATGGGATAGGGCAGTGTGCAGTGTGAAATGATTGCATCGTCAGTGGACCTATTGGGGTGGTAAGCAAATTGGAGTGGGTCTAGGGTGGCAGGTAAGGTGGAGGTGATATGATCCTTGACTAGTCTCTCAAAGCACTTCATGATGGCAGAAGTGAGTGCAACGGGGCGATAGTCATTTAGTTCAGTTACCTTAGCTTTCTTGGGAACAGGAACAATGGTGGCCCTCTTGAAGCATGTGGGGACAGCAGACTGGGATAGGGATTGATTGAATATGTCCGTAAACACACCAGCCAGCTGGTCTGCGCATGCTCTGAGGACGCGACTAGGGATGCCGTCTGGGCCGGCAGCCTTGCGAGGGTTAACATGTTTAAATGTTTTCCTCACGTTGGCCACGGAGAAGTAGAGCCCACAGGCTTTGATAGCAGGCCATGTCAGTGGCACCGTATTGTCCTCAAAGCCAGCAAAGAAGTTCTTTAATTTGTCTGGGAGCAAGACGTCGATGTCCGCGACGGGGCTGGTTTTCTTTTTGTAATCCGTGATTGACTGTAGACCCTGCCACATATGTCTCGTGTTTGAGCCGTTGAATTGCGACTCTACTTTGTCTCTATACTGACGCTTTGCTTGTTTGATTGCCTTGCGGAGGGAATAGCTGCACTGTTTGTATTCGGTCATGTTTCCAGTCGCCTTGCCATGATTAAAAGCGGTGGTTTGCGCTTTCAGTTTTGCGCGAATGCTGCCATCAATCCACGGTTTCTGGTTAGGAAAGGTTTTAATAATCACAGTGGGTACGACATCTCTGATGCACTTGCTAATAAACTCACGAGTCAACGTATTCATCAATGTTATTGTCTGAGGCTATCCGGAACATATCCCAGTCCACGTGATCGAAGCACGTGGACTACAGACACCTTTCAATACACTCAGTTACAACATTATAGGTCCCACTCAAAACCATGTGCACATGCAAACACAGATACAGCCACAGACACACACAAACACATACGCATATACATTAATACACACACATGCACACACGCACTATACGCACACACACATGCACACACACACTTCAACTAACCAACAACACTGAGGTCAATAAAAATCAGTATAGCAGCCTCATTTGAATTCTGTATCGCAGTGCGTAGTAGACCAAGCAGATTGATGGCTTTTTCTAAAATGGTGGGAGATGTCGATGAATGAATGAATCAGTGACGAGGGTTGAGTAACTTGGGGGTGTGGGTGGAGTGAGGAGGTCTAGTCGCCTTCAGAAAGGAAACGAAGGCTACCCCTCTGCCCCTCTCCTTCCCTCCCCAGGCCCTGTGTGGTGGATGGTGTAATGGGCTAAACCTGGCCCAGACTACTGCCGATATGGCCTGATTAGCCATAAATCTGTGTGGAGAGGTGCGTTACCTCATAGCAGGGACTGAGTGAGGAGGGGGGCTGGAGAGAGTACCTGCGTGCGTGCCGAGGGATTGTGTCCGTGCCGGCCGGCCTGCGTGTTTGTGCATACAGAATGTGTGTGTGCATACAGCTAGTGTGTGTCTGGCAGGCCCTGGTATTTGCGTTAGGGAACACATCACAGGCAGTAAAAGAAAAGGTGTTCAGGGTTGAGATAGCAGTATGGGGCCTCCCGGGTGGCGCAGTGGTCTAGGGCACAGCATCGCAGCGCTAGCTGTGCCACCAGAGACTCTGGGTTAACGCCCAGGCTCTGTCGCAGCCGGCCGCGACCGGGAGGTCCATGGGGCAACGCACAATTGGCCTAGCGTCGTCCGGGTTAGGGAGGGTTTGGCCGGTAGGGATATCCTTGTCCCATCGCGAACCAGCGACTCCTGTGGCGGGCCGGGCGCAGTGCACGCTAACCAAGGTCGCCAGGTGCACGGTGTTTCCTCCAACACATTGGTGCGGCTGGCTTCCGGGTTGGATGCGCGCTGTGTTAAGAAGCAGTGCGGCTTGGTTGAGTTGTGTTTCGGAGGACGCATGGCTTTCGACCTTCGTCTCTCCCGAGCCCGTACGGGAGTTGTAGCAATGAGACAAGATAGTAATTACTAACAATTGGATACCACGAAATTGGGGAGAAAAAGGGGGTGAAATAAAAAAAGAGATAGCAGATAGTAGCACTAGAGGTCTGTTTGTTCTGGTGCCGTGGAGGTCCTCCAGGCCTCTAGTCCTCTGGAAGACACACATACACACAGAGAGCAGCGTGGGCCAGACTCACCCTGTAATGCAGTGATGACTGATAACACACGCTTCCACTCTGTCCGCCAGCGAGGTTAAACATTAAGC